>NC_134456.1:111042514-111342514 GCF_047948215.1 Lycorma delicatula | reverse complement strand
TCTTTCCAACTATTACAATAAAACAATTTGATAAAGGCCTGTTAGTGAAGTTTGCAAGGTTGGTTTCCTACAGAAAAAGATGCATTGGAGAAGGAATACAAACATATATAATGCATTCAAATATAACATTCATTAACAGTTATGTATACACTGTGAAATAAACTAGGCTGCATGATCAGAACTATGTTTTAAAGCAACCTTTGTATCTACACTTTCAGCAGACTGAACTATATTAACATCTAAGGATTTATCAATCCATTTATAAAAATTGATTAAAATTTTTTTTACTTAAAGTAAATTTTATTAAGTTATTTTTTTTATCTTTAAATTTCTGTTTTGATATAAACTGAACGGAAATATATAAATATTGTTATGATAAATAGAAATATAATTTATCAATAATGCTGCAGAATTAACTACTGCTGTAGTCATTAAACAATAATAAATTGTAATAGTGCTCTGTTAAATCACATCTTCCATCAACATTAATAATAATTTATGAAACCAGTTAATTAAATAAACCACTTTGGCTCTTGGATTTTTAATCCCTACTTTACACCTTTCAATTTTTAGGATACTACCCGACAAATGTACCAAATGTTGAGATCTGGTAAGAAGTTACAGTTTTGGATGTCATATTTGATAAAGTAATAAACGACAGTTTTATATAGTTCTTCTATATTATATTTCTGTAATATAGAAGCCGATTTCTGTAAAGCTATTACAATCGCCCAAAATGGCCAGTGTCAGTAAACCATTTAATAGCACCTTATCTTGGCCAGTTTTGCTAAATATTGACCAACAAACACCATTTGTTTGTCCAAAATTTAGGTATAAGGAGCAAAATAATAATCCTACGTATACAAAATAAATTGTCTTTATGCAAGTTTCTTATGAAGTTTGAACTGTATGTCAGAACAACATTTGTGGAAATATCTGCACATGCAGTACCAAAGTCATAATGAAAGAAAAAAGATGAATTATATTTAAATAATATTATAACTGAACATTGTTCAGTTTCTGTCAGCTGTAGAGAATAAGGACTATGTGCAGTTTTAATCGTTCTCCACATTTAAAAATTAATAAAAATAATCATTTTATTAATAAAATTAATAAAAATAATCGTTTTATTGATAAAATTTATAAAACTAAACTATAGTTAATAGTTGAAAACTTTATCTTTCAAGCATGGCACTGTTGGTATATAAGGTTATTTATATGTAAATAAAATAGATTAAAAAATTCAACCTTAACAAAAATTTGTCTTTGTTTTTCAAGTACTTTTGGTCATTCGACCATCATCAGGAAAAGTTTTCTTTTCTTTCAATTTAAAAGTATTAAAGTTAACATAAGTAGATAGAAAAATTATAAGATAGAGTCATAAGCGGTGGTCATCAGTGTAAAAGTAATTACGTCCATTATGTAGGAAAGCTGCAGTTGTTATTAATGTTAATGTTAGACTTGTAAACAGGTTAGGTATCTTGATAATTATTAATTATATGTTTGAATAAAGTATCATCCTCAAATTTAGTTTGTTCATTGATTAATTTACTGTTATAATAATATATATTAAATAATTGAAAACTATACAATGTTAATAGTAAATGTTCACTAAAGATTTTATTAAAGTATAGTTTAATATAGTTTTAAGTTTTGTTTCTGCATTTTCTTCTGATTGGTTTCTTTATTTCTATTGTGATACCTTCATTGTAACAAATTTTAACAGTACTTTGTTATCACATTAAATCCTCAACTAGTTAAGGCACTTGTATTCATTTCTATTCAGGTAATAAGAAATAAAAATGTCTTAACTGGTTGAGGACCTGATGTGATAACAGTGTTATTAAAATTTGTTACTATTTAATGACCATAGCATTAAATGCTTGCAGTGTTATTCAAAGACTATATTTATTTTAATTTAGAATCTAAAATGGATACAGGTAGTTGATAAAAATAAGTTAATATGAGTATGCAATTCATGCATACATGCGTTCATGCATAAAAATAGTTCATTTTCCCTTTCTTTAATTGTGTATAGTAATAATGTGCAGAATATTATTTGAAATATTTTAAAAGGGAAGAAGTCCTTTCTGCCCATTGATGGTGAATATATTTATTATTCTTTAGTTTCAATTTAAGATTTTCTGATTACGTAATAAATATAAATGTGTAGTACCTAGGCCATTGTTCATCTGTAACATGTAGGATCAAGTAATGCAAATAATTGGCATTATTGCCTTAAAATTGTGTAGTTAGATTATTAGTATATTATTTTATTTGTTAATATAATATTAAATAAAATTAACCTTTATGGTCCCATAAAAGAGCAGGTTTATTAATCTAGTTCTTCCACCATTACAGAGCAGAAGAAGTGTAAGAGAAACGTTATATTATTTGTACTTTGAATTTCCGTATTTTTGTAAGGTAATTCATAAAAAAAATTTTAATATAAATTTATTTAACTTTCCTTTCCTAAGAAACAACACTGAATTTATTAACTATTTAAGCATCATACTAATTATAATTATTTTATAATTTTAAATCAGATTTTTTTGTAATTTGTATTATGCATCACTTTTTTTCATATATTGATAGTATATATAATAAATTACATTTTCTTTTTGTAATTAAGTAAAATATTTGTATTACAGTACTTTAAATATAACATTTTGTTTATAAGATTTCTGTTACATTCATTATGTTACTACCTGGCCCAACCTTTTGCTTATTTTAATTATTCTGCATATTTATGTTCAAGGTCCCATTCTTTCCGAATAACTCTTGAACCAGTATAAAAGTAGTCCTTTTCTACTGATTTTTTTTTGTCACTGCCTGCTGTCCTTTGTCATTGATGCTGTGTTGTGTATTTTTTTACTTGGTCATTTAACAAAAATAAAGTGGGTGGCTTTTTACAGTTGCCATAGCTGCTAAATGATCATTAATACTTAAACTAATATTAAATATCTACAGACCTTTTTTTTGTTGCCAGTTTAACTGTTTGATGCTTTTTTCCAGTGCTTTCTTTTTCTGCTAATCTTTTATCCTCTGTTACATTTACTATTTATCTAATTGCCAAAATCTGTGGCAGCATCTCGGCCTTCCATCTGGAGGTCCCAGAGTATAATCCCGATCAGGCATGGCAGTTTTCTTATGTTATGCATTATCCTATGCACAAGCCTCAAGCAAAAAAAATGTTACATTTCATAACTAAATTAATTAAACCTGGATATCTTAATTAATCTGTCGATTTAGTTTTTCTTCCTACTTTTGTTTATTCTCAGCTTGGATTTCTGTCTAGTAATAAATCTATGCCATTCAGAATTTCTTCAGATTTAGGTTCTTAAAGGAATCTGTTAATCAGCGAATCTAAATACTGATATCCTTTCTCCTTGAATAGTTACTTAGTATTGTCAGATGTGTCTTCAGTTCTTGTATTGCTTCTTCTACATGCAGTTTGAAAAACAATGGGAATTGGCAACTCCTCTCACTCCTTTCCGTTTGTAAACCTTCCTTTCTTCATCTTTTAAACTTGCCACTGCTTCTTTTTACTTAAGCAGATTATTATATATGTTTCTTTCCACCACATTTCAGTCCAATTTTCTTTAAAATTTATTCAATTCTACATGATGAAATCCTTTTTCTAGTTCTATAAATGCCTTTATTAGTCTTATTCCTGCAGAGTATCAAAATTGCCTCTTACAACCATGGTCTTTCTGAAATTGGACTTGTCATAATATTCATTTTCATCTTGGGTCAAATACACAGTCCACTACACATTCCATTTGTTTGAAAAAAATCCTACTTTTTTGATGTGTGAGATTTTAGATCGACGGTGCAATAGTTCTTGCACTTTTCTCCTGCTTTCTTGAGTATAGTAAATATTATACCTTTTCTAAAATTTGTGGCCAATTTATTGTGGAGTACCATAAACTACGTACTAATTTATAGTTTATTCAGACATGACAATTTTTTCTTAACAAAACAATAATGATGTTAAATTATCTGTCTCTAATCCTTATTTCTGTTAAAGTTTATGAGCTCTATCAAACCGACCTCAAAATAAAATCTCTATTATAAATTTATTTTTTTTCCCCCTAGGAATCTTTTTCCATCTACCCCTCTAAACATATTCTGGCATCATTTCTCTGAAGGTTTCTTCTCTTTATACTGTATCTTTGTTTCATATTTTTCTCATGTACATAAACTAATTTTCTGTTACTTTTCATTTTGCTAATTTTATTTCTAAGATGTCCATGCAGTTCTTTCATCATCTCTAGCATTTTAATACTTTCTATATTTCCATTTAAAAAATTTTATTTTCTTACATAAGGTTTTCTAATTAAGTTATTTCTCCTGCCTGAATTATTTCCTCGTAATTATTACTGGCTAATGAGTCGAAAAGAGAATAAGCAACATTAATTCAGTGTATACTTAATGCTTGAAAAACTATAAGAAACTATTCCAAACAGTAGAAATTTTAGTATTTGGCCCCAAAGCATTGATGAAGCAGTAGTTGTAATTTAAGTTGCAATCAAGAATTGTGACAAAAAGCAAGGTTTTTTTTGACATAATAACTTAATGTAGATTATCCTTGCTGTACATATCTGATTTTACTCATCAAAGGAAAGAAATTTGAACACAATTTTGAACATTTCCAACTGCTACGCATCTACTAATGTAATATTAAATAAAAGTGGGTATCTGTTGCCGGTGGTTGCCGCACAAGGATACGTTCAAGTATGGCAGGCAAATTGAATTGTCTCAGTCCACATATTTGGGAGAGTACAGCAAGGGATCCAGTTCATTCATCAAACATTCAACAAGTCATCATAGAGATTGCACATGTCACAACTGGATTTATTTTAATTTATAATGTGATTAAGAAAAAACTAAAGGCGACCACCAACTCTGGCTCAAGCAATTTTATTGGAATTGATCCAAAATGGTAATGAACTATTTAAAAGATATAACAATTGATTAAAGTCCTCTAAAAAATTTAACCCAAATGAGAAGGGATAACTTTTATACTTTATACTTGCCGATTGAAACCAGCTGAGAGAATGGACAGATTTTCAAGACCACTCATCCATTTCTCAACACATTAAACGAGAAATATTTCAACTGTCTGACATAATTGTACCAACTGAACTTTCTTTGCCACTGGCCTAAAAAATCAACAATAAGAGGTTCGTCCTAGAGCACATTAGAATACACCACTGTTTGCTCTGTTGTGTAAGGCAGCCACAGGCAATGGGCACCTTGAGAGTTAAATTTTTCAAAGAAGTTTTAAAAAATTAGGCTTCTTTTTTCATAAAATAACAGTATTAATTAAAACTTTTTAAAATTTAAACAGTGTTTGAATAAGGTTACAAAAATGAAAGTAAAAAATTAACTAATATAAAATGTTTGTATTGATAAAGAAAGTTTAAAAAAGAAAGAAACTAAAATATTAAAAATTGCTAAATAAACACATAAATAGATGAAAACATATATTCACTTCAGAACAAAACAAGAGAAACATAATCACCCATCAAAAAGTAATCATCTGTTGATCATTATATGAACTTAATTTATGTTAAGAATTAAATATATGTGACCAGTATATGTGTATTAGTACTCTTGTTGAAGATAGAAATCAGGAAAGGTATATTCATCATGCACATTTCCTTGCAATAGCCTTGGAAGAGTTGGTAATGTTTGGCATGGATTTAACACACTGAATGCAGTCGCCTGAATCAGTCAGTGTTCCTAGCAGTGGTCATTATTTATAGTATTTTTTGGCATGGATATTCTAGCATGACCTCCACCTGTGTAATTACTAGCTGACATTCTCGAAAATCATAAAGATATATCATATCCTGCTATCATGAATGATTTGCTTTTCAGAGATTAGGAGATTACAAAGTCATTTTCATCTATTTCCCATATCTCAATTTACAGCATAAAAAAAAAATATAATATAAATTTTTATGTTTACTTACTCTTGTAAAGAAAGTAACAAGATATAATTTTATTAATGAAAATACTATTTCAAATATAGATATCATGCATCTTTATTTTTAGAGTGAGAATCAATTTTTCATTTCAACCATTAGTGCCATTAACTGAATAAAAATTACTTATATACATATTATTATTTTCAGGAAAATTAAATACAAAACATTTTAGAAAAAATAAGAAATAATTATAAAAAATGAAAGCTATAATTTAAATGAAGTACGAGGTGCGACAATAAAGTAATGAGACTGATTTTTCTTTGCAAAATATGGCAACCCTGCAGCTTGCGTAGGCACACCATCTTTGACCTTGGTCTATAAGCTACTTCTCGTCCAAGCAGCACATTGATGCAACTGCTCAGTCGTGAGTTGTGCTGTAATAAGTGAACATGTATTTGTGTCTCTCATCACAGAAATGAAACCACAAAATATTGCAGAATGGTATGCCATTTCTTTTGGGGTTAAATCGGGTGAAAACGCGACGACAACTTATGGTAAGCTTCAGAAGGCTTATGGAGAGGAGGTTATGTCAAGAGCTCAAGTTTTTCGGTGGCATAAAATTTTTAGTGAATGTTGAAGATGAAGACCGCAGTGGACGACCATCAACCTCACGGACAGATGTTAACTTGACCAGGGTACGTGAAATCGTACGATCTGATCGAAGATTATCCGTGAAAATGATTGCAGAAGAACTCAACATCAATCGAGAAACGGTTCGTCTAATGTTAACTGAAGATCTTGGTATGAGAAAGATTTGTGCAAAAATGGTCCCCAAAAATCTCACACAACAACAGCGAGAAACACGGAAAAATGTGGCAGCCGAACTGTTAGAGCAAACGGAAATCAATCCAGATTTGTTGAGCCGTGTTATCACCGGTGATGAAGATTGGTTTTTTCAATACGATCCAGAGACAAAACACCATAGTTCGCAATGGTGCCCAAAGGGATCACCCAGACCAAAAAAAGCTGATGGTGTGCCTACGCAAGCTGCAGGGTTGCCACATCTTGCAAAGAAAAATCAGTCTCATTACTTTATTGTCGCACGTCATATATTCAGTGTAATACAAGGCAGTTATAATAAAGACCAATAAAAAAGATGATAAACTTTAAACAATTACTGTGTAACTGGAATCAATATAAACAAAAATATTATGTAATTAAAGAAAAGATTCCTGAAATGGAATATGATAAACATACGCAACTTATGAAAAATAAACTAAAATGTATTCATGTAATTTTTACAAAGTTTTTCCAATACATAGTGGAGGTTGACCTGTATATTGGGATAGAAAAAATTTTCTCTTTAATTATGCATATACAACACTTTGTTCAGGATTTTTTCTTTCTTGTTTTATTTTATTAGGTTAATTCAGTCCCCTATGTAAGAAAGGGATTGGTAGTAGGCTTGTAAGGTTTTTTATTAGTTAAAACTTGTAAGAGAGAAGGCTCTTTATGATAAATAATTGAAACGTGAATTTCATTTGATTTTAAGCATAAAATCCAGTTTTTCTTTTAATCTACTATATATTAGAATATTTAAAGATTTTCTTTCAATAGGATAGTATGACATAACTGATCCACTCATTGATTCATTATTACATTTCAACCAGCTTCAAGTTTTAAAATTGTGCCTATGCAAGTGGTATTACCCACCCCACTTTCTAAATTCAGAGCTGATCATTATATGTCTTCTTTCTTTTCATTTGACACATATTCTTGCATTAGTGAACAGCTTAAAGCTTAGTTGCTTCATCTTCTTTGTATTTTATTAAAAACGTTTTTATGCAGTGTACGTGTTAAATAAGTTCTTTTCTGGAAGTTTTTGGATGAAGTCCATATTGTTATAATAGCTGTCTACAGCAATGAATAGACGCTATTCATGTTTCCTTCCACTAATTATGAACCACTTTTTCAATGTGTCCCTTGCTAGAAAGTTCTGTATAAAAAATTACATAGAGTACTATGCCAGAGGATTCTGTCAATTTATATTATACAATTTTAATCTGCTAGGTAGATTTATATGTATTAATCAAAAATTCTAAAACACTAGAAGTTGTTAAATTTACTTGCTAGATTTACAAAAGTGTGCTACAGCACACCTAGACTTACTAAATCAGTTGAGAGAAATGAAGTAGATGTTTTGAGTAAACAATTTCTAACCAACCCCTGATTGAGTCCGGACAGTAGCTGGTTGTAGCTAACCAGAGCATGAAATAAATTAGACGGGTGAACAGGTTGGCAACACACAGATGAGATTGAGACAAGACTGTGGGGTGTTTTCACAGTATTTGGTGGATTATAGTGCAGATAAGATAATCACTTCGTAACTATAGCAAAATAACTTGACTGTATTCACTGATAATTCATTTACTGATAAATACAGTAGAAAGTGATTATACAGGGTGTTTCATAATGTTCTTAGGAGTTACAAAAAAAGTATTTCACTTTTGAAATACTTCAAAATGAAAGTTGTACGAGGTGATGCAGGGACTCAAACAGTTTTTGTTAAAATCTATAAATGTTCAATATGTGCTCCTCTGGTGACACGGCACACATCAACATGAAAGTCTAGCTCTTGCCAAACTCATTCTTAACATGTCATTTTCGATAGAGTTGATTGCATTGATTATGCGATCCTTTAGCTCAGCGATATCGTGCGGCATTGGTGGGGATAAACACCTTATCTTTCACGTAACCCGAGAGAAAGAAATGACATGGTGTGAGGTCTGGTGATCTTGGTGGCCACAGCATAATGTGTTGGCTTCTTCAGACGCACGTCCTATCCAGCGCCGAGGTAATGTTGTGTTAAGGTACTGTCGAACCTCATTATGAAAATGGGCAGGACAACCTTCTTGCTGGAAAATGTCATTGAGTAGCTGAGGCATAAGTCATAATTGTAACATATCCAGGTATATCATGCCAGTTACTGTCGTTTCCATAAAAAAGAACGGCCCATACACTGCCCCACGAGAGATCACACAAAAACATTTACTTTCAGAAAATGCCGAATGTGTTCCACATAACCGTGTGGGTTTTCAGTTCCCCAAACTCACACATTATGACAGTTTACTTTGCCGCTAATATGGAAAGTGGCTTCATCACATATGAAAATTATCTTGTTTAGAAAACCTTCATCTAACAACATCTTTTCCTGTAACTGTAAACAAAAATCGAGTCTACGTGTTTTATTTTAGCTCCATCAGAAAGACGCTGGATTAATTGAAGATGGTACGGTTTGCATAATAAACGTTTACAGAGAACTCTACACACTTTTTTTTTGGAATTCCTAATTCTCTGCCTGCAGCCTCAGTCGATTTTGACGGGCTGCGAATGAAACTTGCGCGCACACATTCGACATTGACTTCTGAGGTTGATGGACGATCAGTTGATTTTCGCTTGCATAAGCAACCAGTTTCACTGAATTGTTTATCGTGCACAAATTGAATTGTCACTTAGTGGCTCCTTATGAAATTTCAAGCGAAACGCACGTTGCACAGAAATTACTGACTTTGACAAGTGAAATTCTAACACACAAAACGACTTCTTGCTTCCCGTGGCAGCCATTTTATCTACTGTCGACGCCTAGTGAGCAAATGGTTTACTAACTACCTAGTATATGTGGAAAAAACTATTTGAAGTACTCTTTTGTACAGTACTTGTTTTATTCTTATGAGTGAAATACATTTTTGTTAATGAATTTTCAAAACTCCGAAGAACATTTTGAAACGCCCTGTATTTGGCTAATGTTTACCTGATAATCATCTCAGTCCCAGTTTTGGTTTTTCCCCTTTTATTTCAGAAGTACATAAGAAGTTACTCATAAGTGCAAAAGATACAACTTTCTAATAGTCATCATATTCTTAGCAGAGATCCAGTGCACACATTTTCTGTTTGGCCTCCAGAACCACTGTAAGGTATTACTTCAGAAGATGATACATGCACATCTTTTAAAAATTAAATAACACCACTGGAGAAGGAATCAGAGGAATATATATATATATATATAATAAAGTAACAATCTACCACAGAAATAAAACCCTTCCCCCCAACCAAAGGAGTGCTTCAAGTCTTCCCACTGATAAACACAAAGTTAACCCAATGTGAATGTTTCAACTGAGAAGTAGGTGTATATAAAATTTCCTGCTATACCACTTTGTTACTGAGCTATAATGAATCGAGGAAAGTTCCCTACACTTGAGAAAAAATACTGCCACAAACAACTTTCAAAACTTGCCAACACAATCGATAAGAGATGTAATGGTATGAAAAACTAATATTAAAGATGTTATCTTCTGGATCACAGAATCTATTAATTAGATTGAAATTTACACATTCATCAAAACATGGAAAATTTTGCTGCCAATAAATAAAATTATCTAATCCAGCCACAACAAACCTGATTGTTAGTATGCTGGAAGAATAGACAAAAATTGTAGAAAGAAATACAAATAAATCACTTTGAAACATGTTCCATTTTTGAGGCAGCCTTAACCTATGAGATATGTAAAAGTAATGAGACTAGTTTTTTTTGGTGGCCAAAGTGACAACACTAAAAAAGTTACTAGTTAACATATGATTATATGAACAGCTGATTTATGTTAGGTATTAATATTTTTAATTTACTGTTGCCACATAAGACGTAAACAAACTTCGTGAAACGAATTCTTGTGCGTTACAAAAATGAGTGCTACTAAGAGCACGTTGTACAATCAAGTTTTGTGTTAAACTCTGTGAGAATGCTACCGAGAATTTTGCGAAATTGAAAAGGGCATATGGAGATGACACTTTGTCACAAGCCCAAGTGTTTAGGTGATTTAAAGCATTTTCAGATGGCGGGAATCAGTTGCGGACAAAACACACTCTGAAAGACCATTAATGTCAAAAATTGATAACAATGTTAAGTGAATCACAGACTTGATACGGTGCAATCAGCGATTAATTGTCAGAATGACTGTAGAACAATTGAATTTGAACCACACCACAGTCCATCAAATTTTGACAAATGAATCTGACATGAAAAAAGTTTGTACAAAATTGGTACCAAAAAACCTCACTGCTGAACAGAAAAACAACAGAGTGGAAGTATGACGTGATCTTCTAGGGCAGATTGAAAATGATCATGATTTTCTAAAAAAAAATGTTATTTCTGGTGATGAATCTTGGATGTTATAGTACGACCCAGAAACAAAACGCCAGAGCAAGGAGTGGCACACTTCAAACTCACCACGTCCCAAGAAAGCAAAATTGAACAAATCAAAACCATGCTAATTTGTTTCTTTGATAGTAATACCATTGTCCATAAGGAGTTTTTGCATGCAGGACAGACTGTAAATCAATATATTTACCACAAAAGACTGCGGAAAAGAGTTATCTGCGTGAGACCAGCCATCAAAGACAATGATGCTGCATCATCACAATGCACTCTTAATTAATGAGTTTTTTTGCAAATAAAAACATTCCTGTAGTTCCTCAACCACCTTATTCATCTGAGTTGAGTCCTTGCAACTTTTTCCTGTTGCTGACTAAAAAAAAACACCTCAAAGGACACCATTTTGAAACAGTAGAAAACATTAAAAAAATGTAACCAACCATCTGAAGGATATTCAGGTTTCTGAGTTCCAACTCTGCTATGATGAGTGTGAAAGCATTGCGTGGCTTTCCAAGGGAACTATTTCAAAGGTGATAGAGTCCATGTGTAATTAGATTGTAAATAAAAAGTTTTTATGAACCAGTCTCATTACTTCATTTACCGACCTTGTACATTCAATAAAGACCAACAACAACTGCAACTGAACTAATAGTAATTAAATGCTGGCATGACTACTGCCAAAAAAGGACTTAATAGGATAAAAAAATGTAAATAAAAGACTATTTTAACAAAGTAACAGTTTTTATACATTTTATATTTTCAGATATATTTATTTTTTTTTTAGCAGTATAATAAATATTCCAAACCAATCCACTTTCCAATATTAATATTTTTTTATGAAAATTATATTTGTAATTCTTCTGATTTTACTTGTCAGTTTTTTTAAATTAAATAAAATTGTAAATGTAAGAAATTTTATCTTCTCACTTTGAAATCTTAAATTAAATTTAAAGTAATAAGGTAATTTTTCTGCCTCTGTAGAAATCATTATTAGCACCTTGTAATACCTCATTTAAAAAAGATAGTAGCAATCTGCAGTATTACAAATTTAATTAAAATATTGAATAATGTACAGTATTTTATGACAACTGAATCTATATCAGAACTTGACTAGCTGTGAATCAATCCTTCAAAGCAGATAATTCATTTAAATTTGAGATGCTTGTAATTAAAGTATATGGTTTGCAATAAAATTACTGACCATCTGCAATGGCAGCAATACTTAAAAAAAATAGTGCATGTTGTCTACCTATTCTATAAATATAAGAATATGTCTATATGTGATTTAATATATTTTTATATAATATTACAATTTCACATTTTTTCTGTAATTCGTTTGAAACCTGTTCTTTTATGTGTATGAGGACCTCAAACACCAATTTATTGGTTTTCTTTCTTTCTAGCTCAGTTGATGTAAAAATGTAAATATTATGCCAGACCAGCCACAAATCACACAATTTTTTTTTTAACAAATTTTGTTTTGACACTACTACATCTTTAACTGTCATGAAAGCTTCACCATTATCAAGTGTTTTTCTCATAAAAGCTTCTCCATTAACATATGCTTTTCTCATCAGGATTGTATCT
Source organism: Lycorma delicatula (assembly GCF_047948215.1). Taxonomy (NCBI): domain Eukaryota; kingdom Metazoa; phylum Arthropoda; class Insecta; order Hemiptera; family Fulgoridae; genus Lycorma; species Lycorma delicatula. The sequence continues at coordinate 111,329,782 of NC_134456.1, read as the reverse complement.
TGTGTGTAGCGCATTTTCAACAGCGAAACTGCACTTACTCTAATGATCAAGTGAATAATGATGGATGCAGCAGCAAAGTGGTTTTCACTTATTGTTAATGTCGTTCACTTGCCAAAACCATGAAGAAATTACAGGAGAAATCCAAATGCTAGAGAACTGTACAGAAACTGTTATGTGCCAAACTGTCAAAGAATTTTTAAAGAAAACAGGTCTCAATTTTAAACCCAGAAGTAGTATTATAAAAGTTGTTGATAATGTGAATAGTGACCACTTAAAGAAAATAATTTACTACTGCAACTAAGCAGTGTTGCCAGACACACATCTCAGCTCTTCAATTTAATTTAATACAAATTTTTTTACAGAATATTTATCTAATATCTTAGTTTTTTATGATTCATTATTTTCTCAAGCAGTGACGTTGACTGAACCTTATTATTATTATTTTTTACTTTAAAAGTATGTTTTGTTTATGTTTGATGAAAAATCTTTTAAATAATTTTTTTTCAAATTCGGAGTATTTTCATTGATTCAATCATTTCTTGTTCTCTTTTTTAAATTACAGTTTGTTAGTGTTAAGATTACATTAGTTTATCTAATGCTATAATATGCTTGTGCCATGATAAAAGAATATTCACATCATAGTAGCTTAAGCATAATTTTATTTTCATTGTTTTTTCATAAAGTAGAATATGCTTTTGGTTGGTTTTGAGTTAAGGTGTATTTCATTGTTGCATTATTGAATTTTGTTATAAACATATAACTATTGCTATTTATAAACAGTTTAATGATATATTTATGTACCCATGCTAGAGTAAGTTCCATATATTTTCATAAAGGATTGTTATATTGATAAACACATTAGTGTTTAAACTACTGTATTTTTCTTTCAATTTTAATTATCTTTTTAATATTACATTACTTTTCTTATAGTACTATATATTGCTAAAACACAAAATTTGTGATGTCATTTTACTAGAAATGATTCCATTGGTGCTGAGTTACAATGGCCCTTAGTTCCTCATATAATAATTCATGTGTTTAAAACATCAATTTTGGTAAATATAATTAAAAAGTGACATTTTAATCATTTTTATTCAGCAACAAAAAATTTTTACTGAAAACTATATCAGAGTTACTTTACCCAGAAATAATCATATGTCATTCTAAGAACAAATTTGGATAAAAACGTAAACCCTCAATTGACTCATCCCTACATAAATATCCAAACTTCTCTGTAGTCAGCATTCGTTCTTTTGCTAATAAGACTGATAATCCTAATTCCTGAGCAAGCTGTTCAGCACTCCATGAGCCTTTTTCTTTAACCTGTAACAATAAGGATAATAACAGGTTTATTTAACAATAACCAAACATATAGTTAACATAAGACTATATAAAATAAAAAAATTCTTACACTAGATAACCTCAAGATATTAAAAAGTCTGTTTTAACTTACTTGTACGAAGCAGAGGAAGTATTGTGAGCGTGAAAAATTTAGGTTTTCAGATTTCAACAGAAATATCGATTTGACTAGTTTCATTTTTGACCATTTTGATGCGTAGTACGTACGTACATATGTATTTTTTGCATAACTCAAAAACGATTAGCCATTGGAATTTTAGATTTAGGACTGTTGTAATATCTAGTTGTGCACCTCCCCTTTTGATTGCAATCAACTGAACCAAAAGTGTCCAAAAAAGCACATAATTCAAAACAATTTGGATTTTGGACTTTTTCTTAACAGTAGTAAGCCCTCATCGAGAGCTTTTCAATGATATGATATATCATTTACCACTTATGATATCTTATTTTCATTGGTTTCAGAGTTACAGCCTAATGAAATTTTAATTAATGAAATATTTGGATCTTACAAGGGGACAGCACATCGGTTCGAATCCAACTTCATCTCTTTTCTTTTTAACTTTTTTTTTTTTTAATTTAAGTATATTGATTTATTATAATAAATTATTAACCTCTGATTGTAAAAAATATTTTACAATAAATAATAAATTCAATAATAATAAAAAAATATTAAGAAATATAAGAAGTTATTAATGAAATAAAATTTTAGGTACTTTTAATTTTAAAAAAAAGAAGTATATATATAATTTTATAGGTGTACAAGGAAGTCATATAGTCTCCACATCAGATTTTTTATTATAAGAAATGATGATATTTGTTGTTATAGGCAAGTAAAGCATACCTATTTTAACAGCTTGTTTCAAACAGGGATGACAGTAATAGCATTAAGAGCAGGTCAAGAAACTTTTAATTGTTGATATTAACAAAGAAATTATATGATTTTATGTAATCTTTTTTTTTTAATAGAATCCTATGGCTTTTACCTAAGCAGGTTATAATATAAACAGATACTTTCATGCTCTGCTTTTAAATCATTGTAAAGTGGACATGACTTGCTGGATAAACATTTTATCAACAGTTGCATGACTGCTCCTTCTCTCCTAGTCAGTCGTAATCAACACATCTGAGATGGAGGTAAACAATAATGTTACACAGTGACTTTTCCTCTCGTGGACAGACCTAGGACCACACAAATATTTCATGTAGTTTCTTTTTCTTCCAAGTTCTTCATTCTTTCAAACTGTTCATAATGAACAGTGCCATATTTTAAAAATGAGGGATTCATTTTGATGAGCATTTCTCTTAGTCAAGAGGTTGGATAGTATAAGTATACGCTAGAGCTGAAAGTGAACCTCTCACTCATTATCCAACAACCAGTCATTAATGAAAAACAAACAAATGAAGTTAAAACACGTCTTTGTAAAATCAGTTAACTGCTAATAAGGAAATCTGAAAATCTTAAAGTAAGTGATGGATCTAGAAACAATAGTTCATAATACAATGCATGGATGATTCTCAAACATGCTGCAACTCATTAGATTCCTAAAAGAGTAATTAAAAGATGAATATCTACACCTGTTTCCAAAATTCCATTACATTTTACTAGACATCAATGAATTTTTTTTTAAATCTTGTGTGGACACTACATGACTTCCTTGTACACCTATTAAATTACGAGGGTTATTTTTTTCCAAGGTCTAATCGATCACGAAATAAAAACCCGTGCAAAAATTGAATGAACCTTTGCACAGTGTCTCTAGTATGGCCTTCAATCACGCCGTGTCACTTCGTTTAGTTCTGAACACGCGCAGCTAGCACGTAAACATGTCTACAACAATAGCATCTCCCGCCAAGTGTGAAGTGCATGCAGTAATTCGATTTCTTCAGGCTGAGGGGTGTAATGCAGCTGAAATTCATCGACGAATAAGTAATGTGTACAGTGAAACCAATGAGTGACGGCAAAGTGCAACAATAGTGCAGGAACTTTAAAGCAGGACGTACAGATGTTCATGATGCAGGCAGTCAAACAGTGGATGCATTTTCATTCTCCCAGTAAACCAAAGAAGTTCAAGCGAACCTTCTCCAACAGAAAGTTACTGTGTTCTGGGACCGGAATGGAGTTCTCTTGGTGAAATTCATGGAACGCAGCATGAACATCACTGCAGCCTCATACTGCATGATTCTTCAACGTCTACGAAGGGCAATTCAGAATAAGCGGAGAGGAATGTTGTCATCAGGCATTGTCTTTCTCCATGACAATGCTCGGCCGCACACTGTATCTGTAACAAAGAAGCTCCTGCAGCGTTTTTGTTGGGAAGTGCTTGATCATCCACCATACAGCCCGGACTTGGCTCCATCCAATTTTCACTTCTTTGCTCATATGAAACGCTGGCTAGGAGGACAACATTTTGGCACAGACATCGAGCTCCAGACCAGCGTAGAAACATAGCTGAAAACACAGGCAGCTCCATTCTATGACAAGGTTTTCTACCAGTTCTCTTTGTTCCGCCTAAGTTCACTTCTGCTGATTTAAGAATTAACTTTTTAACATTCTCCCATTCTTCTACATTTTACCTTCTACACACTCTACCTCATCATCATCATGGGTGCTTGTAGGGATATAGACGTTAACAATCATTGTCGGTTTAAATTTTGATTTTATCCTTATTACAATAATTCTATCACTATGCATTTCAAAATACTCTACTTTCTTCACTTCTTCATCTTCTTGTTCATTACGAAAACTGCTCCTGCCTACCCATTATTTGAAACTGAGTTAATTATTCTAAAATCACCTGACCAAAGGTCATTTTCTTCTTCCCACCGAACCTCGCTAAATTTATCCTATCTATTTCACTCTTTAAATTTTCTAACCTACCAACCTTTTTCAGACTTCTAACATTCCACGCTCTGCTTCATAGAATGATATTTTTTAATTTTCTGGTGACTCCTTTCTTAGTAGTCGCCACCCAGACATCCAAACAGGGGACTAGTTTACCTCCGGAATATTTTATCAAGGGATAAAATTACCTTCATTTTTGTTATATAAAAATGCAGACAGCTACAATTAGAAAAAAATATATATATATTTTTTTTCCCTAAAGTCAATATTTATAAGACCCATCATATTCCTGTGTACCAATATATTGTACTTTTTTATATTTAAAAACCATTTTTTATGTAATTTATATACAACTGATGATGTGGGATACCACGAAAGTACTATTGGAATAAAGAAAAGAAAAAATAAGGTTAAGTGTCATTTTATTTACTTTGTAATTCTGTACTTAAGTTGTTCAAGTTTGTTTTTGATTATAAAAAAAAAATACAATATATATATGATTAAATTCAATGAAAATAAAAACAAAACTGAAAAAGCTTACTAAATTTTTAGTTTACATTTTTAACATGTTTTTACTGGGCTTAAAATGAGTATAAAGCTGTAGGATTTTTGTCTTTGTATATTTATTCTGAATTTATAACACTTGTTACTAGTTTGTGAATTTTCAATAAGTCTTTCAATCGGTAAAATTTTAAGGTAAATTTTATTTCACTAATAACTATTGATTCTTTTTTTCATTTTTTTTGTGTTATTATTATTTATTGTTAAAATTTTTAAACAATCAGAGGTGTTAAACAATTAATATATTTAAAGTTAAAAAATATATATGTATGTAAAGTCTGATTCGAACCAATGTACTTTCCCCTTGAAAAAAACAAATATTTCATTAATTAAAATTTTATTTGGCTATAACTCAGGAACAAATTAAAATAAGTACCACTTATGATATATCATTGAAAAGCTCTCAACAAGGGCTTATTATTACTCCAGTTAAGAAAAAGTCCAAAATACAAATGTTTCAGAATTGAAAACCCGCTTTATTTGGAAGTCTGACTATACACATTTTTGGCCCAGTCAATTGCAATCACAAGGGGAGGTGCACAACTCGATGTTACAACAGTCCTAAATATAAAATTTCAACACTACCGCTAATCGTTTTTGAGTTACGCAAGATACATAGGTATGTACAGACATCACGCCAAAACTAGTAAAAATGGTTATTTCTGTTGAAATCTAAAAACCAAAACTTTTCGTGATCAATACTTTCTCCTTTACTTTGTACACGAAAGTAAAAATAAAAAAATGTTTAAACCTCTAATTACAGTTGCAAACAGTTTTAAGAAAGACACAAGAAAAAATAAGAAAGTAAACCATACCAGTTCAGCAGTAGAAGTGACGATAGCTTTGTCAGTGTGTGCTTCAATCTGAAGAACCTTTACACCACTGTCAAATTGTCTAAATCGTATTGGAAGTTTTAAATGATTGAGCAACTGGCAAGCAGCCAAAAGATCCTCAGGGCTCAACAACTCTAATCCTCTTGCTCTATTTACACGACAATATACATCAGTAAGAGACATTATGCCACCGACTTCCTAAGAAAATACAAAAACAAACTTAATAACATTTTTTCCATCGAGAAAGTAGGCACATAATTTTGTATTTTTTTACATGCATTCCTTGTCACTAGGTACTGAGTGAGCCTAAAGTTTAATGTAAATCTAATTTAAACCTAAAACTACATCCTTGTTAGGAAGAGTACAAAATTAATCTTCAGTCCAGTAAGAATATTTTTCAATTAGAAAAACTTTAGCAATTTAATTTTAGTAATTAATTAAAGGTTGCGATTATTTTTAATTATGTAGAAAATACTACAGCTTCTAGCAAATCATTAATTAAATCTACTAATAATGGGGCTATTGTTTATATCCTATATTTTTAACTACCCATTTTTAACACCTAATAACTAAATCTATTTCATTTGTGTCCAATTCTGAGGCCATGTTAGAATAATTTGAGAGAATTTTTGTTGCATACTATTCCCTTATTTTACTTTACAACTTTAATTGATGTTATTTGAAAATATCAAATACTGTGAATTTCCCAACTAGATGATAATTTTCATTACAAATTCACCATTTTTTACAGCCACTGTTTACTGAATTTTCAGTATCTATTTCCTCATTTTTATTTTCCACACCGCTTAGTTATGTTTTGATGACACTTTTATTTATTTATTTTTAGCCACTTTTCTCTTGTTGCTTACTTCGCATAATTTTGTTATATCTTTGTTTATCTAGAAAATGATGGTGACTTCTTCCTATTAAATATAGAAGTCCATAAATTATTCTGAAACACTGAATAAGTCATTAGATATCCAGTCATTTCTTGATATTTTTCTACTTCTGTTTCTTTTATGTAATGTAAGTAAAAATTTTTAAGCTTATTAAACTTATTCTCTTTGATAATAGAGCAATTTACCTATTTCTGCCTAATTTCTACTTCCACTAGCTTGTTGGGATCCAGTTCTCAAAATTATGACATAACAATTCTGTTATTTCCTATAAGAATTCACAGATTTAAATTTACTAAAATATAATCTATTATTGTACTACATATGCTTGTAACTGTATTATAATTGTAAACTATAATTCTGAGGGAACAATATTGTAAAATTCTTTAAATATTCAAACATTTTTGTTAATTCCTACAATAAAATCTCCCTATTATATTAAATCTCTCTATTATATTTTTCAGTAAGCCTATCTAAACAAGCTGAAAAGTTTTCAGCAAATATATCCCAGTCTCGATTTAGAGAATGATAAACCTCTAATGACACCAAACTATTTTTCCCTTTTCCTAATTGAATTCTAGCAAATCTAATGTTTTATTTCAGATGCATATTTTACCTACAAAACCACAACACTAGTTTATATTGCATTTAACCTAAATGGTTTATGCCTCTTATTTTTATATAAATTCCTACAATAACAATCAACTATACAATAAATAATCTCTAATACTAAATTTATTTATTCTGATAATGTGCATCAGAATATTACAGTGATTTTTGTTAAAGTGACAAGAGTATCTAACAAGCTTGCTCCACATAGTTACATGTTTGCAAGGTTGATATTATATTACCATAGTACATGCTCATATAATTTTAATTATAACTAATTAGTTATTATTAATTAATAAGTCTTTCAGATATACAGTAAATGTGTTTCATATGGCAGGTACAGTACATTTCAGAATAAAATTACATTAAATATTATTTACTTATTATTAGATATTTAATAAATAATACTTATTTTTTATTTAATAAGATTATTAAAATTATACAAATGTCAAATTAAGAAACAGGTTTACCTTTCCTTTCAACATGACAAAGAACCTTTTACACTACGTAATCCTTTTGAAAATTTTTTTAACATAAATATGTCAAAATAAACAAAGGATTCTGAAAAATACAAAAGCAAGGGCTTGATATATCAATGACACTAGTACTCATAGAAAGCTAATTCAACAAGACAAAAATAATTAAAAATATATCTGTTCCAAGTGTATCAGATTCTGAGATTACTCTATTCTTAATAACAGTCTAAATACTATTTGTATAGTGTGGGAATAAGGAGAGAGCGGCCTCTTGAGAAAGAAAGGAAAACAGGAAAATATAAACACTATAAAGTTTTTCAATAAAAACAAGCAGCTCCCTCATTTTAAGTGAATTATCTACTTATTTATACTTTTATTATTATTTTCTATAACTCTGCTTTTGCACATTACTATTGTAGCAGTAATAATGTTACTGAGGAAAACAAACAAGTTGTTCTAATTGAAAGTTTTGTCGATTTCAAATTTTATGAATGTTGATTTTAAGAATGCTTGAATAGGTAAATGCATGTATGTCCTTGAGTTTTATTTGCCACAATAATAAAAATGTGGAAATAAAAGGGGGAGAAAGAAATCCCTAATAATTAATACTGGAATGCTCAAGGATTTTTAGAGTTGTTTATATATAGTACTAGAGCGGAAAAATCTTAATATTACAAAAAAATTCCCTCTAATTAATAAATTCAAACAACTATCTAGTAGACATACACCAATTGGCTGTTCCATCATATCAGATATCTGTTTAGCGAGACTCTGGTAGAACTCATTTTGATTGTTAAATGAATTGCGAGTCACTGGATCATCGATACCGAGGCTTAATAGATATGATTTAAATTTGACAGTTTCATCTTCAGTTATATCTCCCTGTCTCTCCTAGAACAAAGAAAAGAGACCATAATAATAACCTTCTAACAAAACCAGTGTCTTTAAAAATTAAAATTGTAAATATATTAAATAATAAATTATAGCAACTTTATATGAATAGAATGAGTTGTTAATCATGAGGATTGAAATCCAAGAGAAACAAACCATAAATGTAAAAAACTATCATTGTAATTTTCCCAGAGCTGTTCAACGTTTTAAATTTTTTGACAGTGAATTCGTGGGATGCTTTAAACCACGAATGGGGATTTGTTCTCAGGATAGTATCATACCATAATGGAAATAGTTCTAGAATTTATGCAATGTTCTTGAATTGTGAGACAAGATCTACTGACAAATAAGTAACCACTCCTACATTCATACATCACACCTACTTGACCATTACAAAATGTATTTCATCAGTATCACACGTGCTGCACGCACATATCTCACGTTGATATCACAGTCAAGAGTTTTGAGATAGAATCTTTGTAAAGGCAGTTGCGTTAATATGAATGTTAAACTGTGGATAACAGTGTTCTTCGGTGGTTGGGTTTCAATTAACCTCACATTTCAGGAGAGGTCGGCCTGAGTCTTTCAAGACCACATCATTTTCCGGTACATTTATACATACATGCCAGACTATGAACAGATTCCTTGGCATCTCTGCAGAGTGCTGTTGACATCATGTCACTATGCTGTTAATATGTAACCTGGTATTAAATAAATAAATAATATCAGATACTGCTTCAATTTTATAATGAATTTCATTTGGTGTTTCCTGGTTGCACATAAATACCTAATAACAGATCACAACATTTTTTTTTTTTTATCCAAATAGAATAGTAATGATTATTGAACCACTTTTATGACCTCCTCTCATATTCTTGTTAAGAATTCTCCATTGTCTTCATGAGTCTGTTCAATGCAAAAGACCAGACTGGTAAAAGTAGCACAATTTCAAAACTCATGAAAATGCCCGTGGCTATTCATCACACTTAACTGAGAACTTTTAAACAAAACATTTCCTACGTTTACCAAGTATTATGAAGCTTGAGTGTAAGCATTATAATTAAAACTTGTGGGAATCACAAGTTTTTTCAACTTGAATTATTACCTAGGTTTAAAATACTGCTTTATGGCGCACAACCACAAAAGCACTGCAAGCATTTATGAATATGAATATGATAGTGATTTAATAGCATTTAGATATTTTTCTTAGCATTACAATGAATACAATTTCAAGGAAAAGTTAATTGTAAGTAAATTGGGAGGGGAGAAATATACATACTTGAGAAAGTATTGTAAAGAGATAAAAATCAAAAAAGAGGTGGGATGGGAAAAACTGGAAAAAAAAAGGTAATGATTTCAGTTAAACACAACAATAAAAACGGGGTAAGTGAAGATAAGCGATATAGAAAGAATCAGAGTTTTGAAATTAGGTAGATTGGCACAGTATGAAAAACATGAAAGAGAATGCAGACAACTTTAAATAAAATTTAAAAGAACTGAAGAGAAATTAGAATGTTCTAAAAGAAATAAGTGTACACTGTATAAAACATAATTTGTTCCAATTTAGATTTATGGAGCAGGTAAGTATGAGTTTATGATGCAGATTTGTTATGAGTTAGACGAGCTACACAATAAATGATATATTGGTGCACTATATTGTGGAATTGCTGTGTTAATAATCCAAATTTATTTGCCACTGTTTTTTGTGTAATTTGTTTCTGTTAATTTACTAAGATATCCAAGTATTTTCAAAATACGTAATTAATCTGTTTCGACATGTAACAAATTTTAATGCAGTAATTGTAAACAGTGCTGCCACCTCATGTACGTTAACATAACTAAGGAGGAGTTGGATTATATTTCTACTGAAAATCAAATCTGGCGCCATCCCTTTTACACTACATCGAGATGAAAAGAGTACACAAGCTACTAATGGTGTAAAGAAAGGAAGAGCCAATCTATCTTAGGTTATCCTAATGCTAAAAGAAACTAAAGAAAATAGTTATAATGGAGGAAGAAATGAACACATCCTTTGAATACTTGCAAGGTGTGGTAAATGATCAAAAGAAAAATTAAGCTGTTAAAGATAAGATGTTTACAACACTGATTGAAAATCTTAAGCAGGAAATTGTAGGTCTTAAAAATAAAATCAAAGTCAATGCAAACAATCAGTACTCAAGATCCAACACCACTGAGGTTCATGGGATGCCAGAAGCTGACAAAGAAGATGAGGACAAAGTGGTAACACACATCACTGCTGCTTTGGACATGGAAATCACAAGAAATTCAATCAACATTTGTCACAAACTGAGGAAGAAGGTCCAATGCTTTTGGGATCAACGTAAAACTTGTGAGACATGAGGATAAACAAAGCAAGAAACTTTAAGCTAAATGACTTCAGGATGACATAGGCAGAAAAGGCAATAAAAATTAAACAGTATGTTAAAAACCAAACTGTGTTGAAATCTTGGATGACAGACAACTTGTGTAGCAGGCAACAATACAGAAATAAATTAAACAAGATAGGTAAAAAAAAGACTTGATAAAGATTTACAGAGTTATTTTAAAACTTATATGTAGTAAATGTCTAAAAAAAAAATATTTGAAGTAGAAAAAACAGTTACTACTCAAACTTACTAAAAAATAATACAAAGAAAAAATGGCAGACAATCAATAGTGTATGAGGGAAGGGGGTATAAATAAATAAAGTTTTGATAGAATACGTTTATTAGATGATTCCTTGATTATTACAGAAGAACCAAAGATGATAGCAGAAGAATTCAATAACTTCTTTGTAAATATCACAAAAGATTTAAAGAAAAAATTAGACTCTTCTTTAGTAGTGATGAAAAGAGGTATAAACTACTTTTCCAAAAATTCATTTTTCTTCTATGTATGCAGAAGTAGCTTTGATTATAAAAAGGTTGAAGTTTAATAAAGTCCCAGGAATCGATGGTATTTCTGCATTTACTATAAAAGAAGTTAAGGATATTTAAGTCCAGTTTTGGTCTTTTTAAGATAGAAAATGTAGAAGAAGAATGGGAGAATGTTAAAAAGGAAATTCTTAAATCAGCAGAAGCGAACTTAGGCGGAATAAAGAGAACTGGTAGAAAACCTTGGGTTTCAGACGATATATTGCAGCTGATGGATGAACGTAGAAAATATAAGAATGCTAGTGATGAAGAAAGTAAAAGGAACTATCGGCAATTAAGAAATGCTATAAACAGGAAGTGCAAACTGGCGAAAGAAGAGTGGATTAAAGAAAAGTGTTCAGAAGTGGAAAGAGAAATGAACATTGGTAAAATAGACGGAGCATACAGGAAAGTTAAAGAAAATTTTGGGGTACATAAATTAAAATCTAATAATGTGTTAAACAAAGATGGTACACCTATATATAATACGAAAGGTAAAGTCGATAGATGGGTGGAATATATTGAAGAGTTATACGGAGGAAATGAATTAGAAAATGGTTTTATAGAGGAAGAAGAGGAAGTTGAGGAGGATGAAATGGGAGAAACAATACTGAGATCTGAATTTAAGAGAGCATTAAAAGATTTAAATGGTAGAAAGGCTCCTGGAATAGACGGAATACCTGTAGAATTACTGCGCAGTGCAGGGGAGGAGGCGATTGATAGATTATACAAACTGGTGTGTAATATTTATGAAAAAGGGGAATTTCCGTCAGACTTCAAAAAAAGTGTTATAGTAATGATACCAAAGAAATCAGGGGCAGATAAATGTGAAGAATACAGAACAATTAGTTTAACTAGTCATGCATCAAAAATCTTAACTAGAATTCTATACAGAAGAATTGAGAGGAGAGTGGAGGAAGTGTTAGGAGAAGACCAATTTGGTTTCAGGAAAAGTATAGGGACACGGGAAGCAATTTTAGGCCTCAGATTAATAGTAGAAGGAAGATTAAAGAAAAACAAACCAACATACTTGGCGTTTATAGACCTAGAAAAGGCATTCGATAACGTAGACTGGAATAAAATGTTCAGCATTTTAAAAAAATTAGGGTTCAAATACAGAGATAGAAGAACAATTGCTAACATGTACAGGAACCAAACAGCAACAGTAGCAATTGAAGAACATAAGAAAGAAGCCATAATAAGAAAGGGAGTCCGACAAGGATGTTCTCTATCTCCGTTACTTTTTAATCTTTACATGGAACTAGCAGTTAATGATGTTAAAGAACAATTTAGATTCGGAGTAACAGTACAAGGTGAAAAGATAAAGATGCTACGATTTGCTGATGATATAGTAATTCTAGCCGAGAATAAAAAGGATTTAGAAGAAACAATGAACGGCATAGATGAAGTCCTACGCAAGAACTATCGCATGAAAATAAACAAGAACAAAACAAAAGTAATGAAATGTAGTAGAAATAACAAAGATGGACCACTGAATGTGAAAATAGGAGGAGAAAAGATTATGGAGGTAGAAGAATTTTGTTATTTGGGAAGTAGAATTACTAAAGATGGACGAAGCAGGAGCGATATAAAATGCCGAATAGCACAAGCTAAACGAGCCTTCAGTAAGAAATATAAGTTGTTTACATCAAAAATTAATTTAAATGTCAGGAAAAGATTTTTGAAAGTGTATGTTTGGAGTGTCGCTTTATATGGAAGTGAAACTTGGACAATCGGAGTATCTGAGAAGAAAAGGTTAGAAGCTTTTGAAATGTGGTGCTATAGGAGAATGTTAAAAATCAGATGGGTGGATAAAGTGACAAATGAGGAGGTATTGCGGCAAATAGATGAAGAAAGAAGCATTTGGAAAAATATAGTTAAAAGAAGAGACAGACTTATAGGCCACATACTAAGGCATCCTGGAATAGTCGCTTTAATTTTGGAAGGACAGGTAGAAGGGAAAAATTGTGTAGGCAGGCCACGTTTGGAATATGTAAAACAAATTGTTGGGGATGTAGGATGTAGAGGGTATACTGAAATGAAACGACTAGCACTAGATAGGGAATCTTGGAGAGCTGCATCAAACCAGTCAAGTGACTGAAGACAAAAAAAAAAAAAAAAATTGGTCTTTTTGATCAATCTGAGTTTTGAAAGTGGAAAATTTCCATCAACCTTAAAATCTGTAGTATACAGATCAATCTGTAGTCCTTTGTTCAAAAAGGAGAATTCTTTAGATTTAAATAATTACAGACCGATATCCTTGCTTTCAGTTTTCTAAATGATAGTAGAGAAAAAAAGTTTAAGCTTTTTCCAGCTTATAATTTTTTTTCACTAAATCAATAATATAGTTTTAATGAAGGCAAATCAATAGATGATGCATTATTAAAATTTCTTTCTGACATATATAAAGATCAAAATGAGAAACATTCTGTAGGTGATATATTCATAGATATCACTAAAGCATTTGATACTGTAGACCATAATATTTTACTGTCTTATTTGTCAGAAGCAGTTTTAAAAGGAATAACTTTGGAATGGCTTAGAAGTTACTTAACCAGGAGAGCTCAATGTATAAAAATCAAATATCAGTACAGTGCTTTTAGATCAGTAACTTATGGAGTTCCCCAAGCGTCTGTCCTTGCATCTATTCCTTTATTTACTATTTATTAATAACTTATGATCTGGTTCTTTCAAGGGTTGTTTTGCTGATGATAAGGCTCTGTGCTATAACTCTACAACTTCTGAACAATAAAAAAAAGACATGCAATATGATCTTGATTCATTAAAAATATGGTTTACCTTTAATAAATAAACTTTGAGCTTGAAAACTAAATACATATTAATTTTTCTTTGAGAGATAGATCTTTATATGACCACCTTATGTGTTAAGAACTTTATACCTTTCATTGTTCACTTAAAACTTCAATAAGGATTTTCTGCTGGAAGCGACTTATTACTCCAAGTCAAATCAATTGTCATAGCTCAAAAAAAGTAGTGAGGCTAATAGTTAGGGTTAAAAGAGCTAAATATATATTCCCTTTCTTTTTATAATTCAATATTCTTCCTTTTAAGTATTTATATATGTATAAAGTACTGATAACGTTTTACATCAGGAGTGGGCATTTAGTGGGTAATTGAAATATATTGTAGATTAAAGTTACAAAACCATGTTCCTCAAATTCAAGCCAATAATGAGGCATTCAGGCATTTTTACTTGTTATGCACCCATAAGTTTTAATCAACTGCCTACATATGTTACATTTTGTTCACAGTGAAAAAATTTTTGAAAGCTCCTAAACATTGGTTGTTCTAATTTGAAAGTATTAAGTTTCTTTTGATTAGTTTAAAATAATTTCTTCTGTTAGAGTAATTTAGAATAGACGCTTTAAAGACTACTTTAATGATGGCTATATATTGTATTAAACTGATGACATGCCGTAATATAATTGGAGTAATTTAGTTCAAATCATTAAGCCTAAGCACCGGCACAATGTCGGTTCCTTTCTTTCTTGTGATGGTATCTCAATGCAAAGAATTAAATTTTTAATGAGATGCCTAACCACCTTTCCATTTATTGAATAAAAAAATGTAATTTTGCTTACTTTACACTTATTTACTATGTATATTACTACATCTGTAATTTACTATTTAAAATTTGTAACTTGTGTACTATTTCTTATTATAACATTGTACTTTACTAGTGTATACCTAAATATTTGTAATTTTTATGTGAAATTTGAAAATTTTATGTGGAAACTGAAGATGTATTTACAACAATGGGAAGAGGAAAAGACAAGCAATGGAAAGTTGAAAGTGGAGGCAACAAATATATGACCATGGAGTGGGAATCAACAAATAGATAAAGGATGATATGGGAAGGAAATTGTAGAAGAGAATAAAGTGATAAGCTAAGATTCACTGTCCAAACTACTATCCTTGAATAAAAGCCACAGAATAATAACAACAAGAAATATGTGTTTACCCGGATCTTTGTGGATATAGCTTTTGATATATGCACCATATCATTTGCCATCATCATTAATCTATTTAAATCTTTAAAAGCAGCAGAAATGTTGTCATCAGTCGCTTTCTGTTTCTCTTGAATACCTCTTTCAATGCCAACTATTCCAGTTCGAAGTTTAACAGGCTACAGAAACAAAAATTAAACATCTTTTAAATTACAAAATGTATTAGAATTTATTTATTTATTACAAGAATAAAATCTTTACTTAAACTAATAAAATACTTGAAAATTATATAAAAGGGATCAAAAGATTATAAATTACACAAAAACAAATAATTTTTAATTCTGATAATAAAATAACAAATATAGGTGAACCTCCATCCCCACACTTAACATGAAATTCATACAACATGGTTTGACACTATCATGTTTTAAGAATTGAGGAGAGCCCTAAAAACAAAAAGAAATGGCACCTGTTTTCAAGGTATCAAAAGACCAGGTAACTAATTATTTGCAGTAACCTTCAGGCAAGCATGAAATAAAATCATTACTAGTTTACAAATCCCTCAATCCTCATCTTATTTATATTTAAGTAAAAAAAATATAAGACAACTTTGCTCATTTATTACAAATAAAATGGCATAGGTAACCACTGATTTATTAAGAAAATGGTTTCAAAACTGTTTAATATCAAGTGTAGAGAATTACTTAAAGAAAAAAATTTAGATTATAAAATTCTATTAAAGTTGAAGAATTCACCAAGTCATCCTAAAGATTTAAATCACTAAAATGTTGAAACAACTTCACTTCTTCAACCAATAGATCAGGTAATAAATAGCTACATTTAAAATTCATTACATCAGACAATCAATGCAATGGATTTTAAGTTGATGAGTCTAATGAAATCATAGAAATGCTTTACAATTTTAGAGTGTATTAATATCATAACTTCATCTATCAAAGAAATAAGATCCTTAACATTAAATGCTTGGCAGAAAAAATTTATGGCCTGAGTAAATGCAAAGTGAGCAAATATAATCTATCTAGCAGAAAACAAAAATGTAATAGTAGACCTTGCTAAACCTATAAGAGGAGAAGGTTTTGAAAGTGTGAATGTAAAAGATATTCAGGAATTATTGATGGAAGAGGAGACTGATGAAGCTAACTTGGTGGAAGTGGCATCTGGTGTAAACCCAGTTAATTCAAAAAGCAAAATACACATGAAGATAATAAAGTGGGACACTTTACCCCTTAAAAGCATAAAAAAAAAAATTATTTTTAACAGAATGTTTAGTCATATTTTCTGAATGAAGATTCTTGCCCTGAAAGCACAAAATTTAAAAGGCAACTCCACAATTGCTTAACACTATAATAAAAATATATAAAGAACTCTCAGCAAAAAGCAAACAATTAATGATAACATATTTTTTTTGCAAAAAGTAGAGTTTAAAACTCAAAATGCTGCTGAAGATAGGATATTTTACTAAATAGTAAATGCCCTCACTTAACAGTGCTTAGTAGTAATGATGAATAATATTTTTATTCCATTATTATTATAATAAACATGTTTGTTTTAATTAAAAAATAAATATAGTACATTATTTTGAGTTTTTGGAACTTAATCTTGTGTTTTCTACTAGTTTCTTGTTTTGTATAACACAAATTTACATAACACATTTTTTAAGAACCTAACAACCACGTTATGCAGTGGTTATTTGTATCTTATTTCACAGAGTATCAAAAACTGCTATTGGCTTAAAAATCATACATATTATTAGGCCCTTCTCCTTACCTATTTGACATTTAGGCCTTTCCTTTTTTACTGTTCCTTGTTTAGGAATTTTTGACAAATGTTTCCATTTTGGTTAACTATGAAGATCTGGTGGCAGAAACGCTTTTATTTGTTTCAATTTTGTCCCCTAACTGTAATCTGCAATTTGTAAATAACAAAATCTTTCTCTTTACGATTAGGTTAGAAACTCCACTTTGAAATCTCTAAAAACATTCTATGAAAATAATTTCTAATTCTGATGGTTTTAATTTTCATCAGCACTTGAATGTTTTTGCTAATGCACAACCTGAGAATGCAGATTAAAATGTTTTGACAAAAGTGAAGCAGATTTAATTTTTTGTCATTATTTTTCTTTATAAATTAAATTCTGAGTAGGTGATCACCAAAAGCCTATCATTCACCTAGAAGGGTTGGATGGGCTATTAATAAAAACAGACCGATATAAATTCATATGATAATATAAATTAAAGAAACAACAGATATCATCAAGATTTTAATTATCTAAATTGCATGTCACATTCCACAAAAGTCTAAAAATAGGTTATATTATTCATGACTACTATAATGACAGTGACATAAGCCACTGAAATAATGACCATAAATTAAAACAGCCAAAGTCAATTTTGAAGTAAAACCCCTTTCTGTATAAAGTACTTAGATAACACGAAAAGTTGCATTTTAGCAATTATCTACATATGTAATTTCAATTACAAATACAGACAACAATAGATAGTGCTAACAATAAAAGACTTTCTGCAAAAAAAAGATTAAATTGAAAAAAATGATTAATTATTGTCAATACTTACCAATGAAAACTATAGTATAATAGAATTTTCTATTATCGGAGCTAATATCTCAAAACAGTTTATCTGACTGATAAATAGAAGTTAAAAATAAATCTCATCTTTTTTTATCAAATTTCAGTGGTATATGTCTGTTAACAGAGTACGATTTACTCAGCTACTCAAAACACTACTATTTAAAAAATTAAGTTGTAAAATATTGTCCACGCTCTGTTTCCAAGCTTTATTGCTCTTATAATAACGAAGCTATCTTTATCAATTTACACAAAAAACTATTTTCAGATATAAAAAAAAAAATCATCCAGTAGTTGGCTATACTTGGTTTTAAGCAAACACCACTATATACAACACAAAATCGATTTTTCATTTTTCAACAATCAATTGAAACTGTTTAATATGTTCATGAGCATCATGAATACATTTTTTACCTTGTGTAGTTCTAAGATAAAATTATGTGTGGTGAAGGCCACAATTTACAAGGAGTCAATTTACAAGGACTATTAAAAAATTAACTTCTGGTCCTTGTATTGTGCAGAAAAGTGAGGATAGCATTCTATCTTTGCACAGTTGAATAGCCCAGTTTGGTGTGGTTCTAGTAGTATTTTTGGAAGTATCATTTGCTTACTTGTTCCTGTAAAACTCTCATTCATAATGGCTGATGTCATAGAAAATCCCGCAGACTGTGAAGTGAGTGCCATCATCCATTTCCTTCATGCAAAAAATTTGTCAGCTGCTGAAATTCTTTGTGAACTTTGTACAGTATATGGAGGAAATATCATGAGTATTTCCTCTACTTACTAATAACCAAAAATACATAATCATTATGAAATATGACTGACATCCTCTTACGCCTTTCATTATTTTTGGGAAAAGTAAAATTTGAAATTTGGAAAAAGCAAAGTTGACAGTACAGTAAAACAACAGTGTCGTATGTTTTGGGAAGATAGAACAAACATTCATGACAATAAAAAAAAATGAAGTGGTTGACCCTTGACCCTTCATGATAACATTCATCTACATACTGCAGTATGCATGTGTACTCAATCCCAAATCAACAGTTTCAAATGGGAGTTGTTTAACCATCCTCCATAGAGCCCTGATTTGGCTCCCAGTGATATCACCTTCTACCAAAAATGAAGAAATGGTTAGTGAAACAGTGTTTTGAAAATGATGAGTTGAAAAACAGTTACTACCTGGCTTAATTCACAGGCAGCACAATTTTATAACGAGGCCATTCAAAAACTTGTTTACAAATATGACAAGTGCCCTTATTTGGGCAGCAATTATGTAGAAAAGCAGCTAAAAAAATGTAGCTATAAGATGTATATAATAATCAGTTTTTTATCAATAGGTATTTTTTTAATAATGAATTGGAAGTTACTTTCTGAACAGCCCTCATATGTTCAATGAAAAAAGAATTACAGCATCAGTTCATTAGGCATTTAAAAAATTCTGCTTTTCCCAAAACTATTAATAATGAAAGGGATAAGAGAATGTCAGTCATCTTTCACAATAGATTCCCTGATTATTGAAGAAAGACGATTTTACTTTCTAGTCTAAAAGTCCTGATTAAAAAAAAATCATAATATACATTAAAAAAATAACCTTATACAGAAAAGATTTATAATCTACAACGATTGAATGAGAGAATCTGTATTTCATTAATAACTGTAAATCCTAACATGATTAATCACATCTGGCAGGTAAAGTATTGTTTAGGATGTTCACATTGAAACATGCTAATAAGATTATAATATGCTATGTAATAATCTTGTAATATTTCTGTACACTTTGATAAGTAATTAAATGTGTCAAATTTAATTAAGTATTTTGTTATTCAGTCATTAAATCAAGGACACTTTCTTTTATTATTAGATAAAATAGTTTAAAAATACCCCATAAAAAGAACACATATATTTAAAAATTCTACTTTAATGAAGAATGTATTCTAACAAAATATCATCAACCCAAACATTCACTTATTCTGTAACTAAACCACACAAAGAAAGAATAATAAAACCATAATGTCATCATTACTTACATAAGGAGGAGTGATGTTATTATTGGGTTGCACATTCTGCAAAGGATTTGGTAGTGATGGAATTGTGGATAGAACCCATACTTTAGCAGCAACAGTATCATTTAAAAGTTTAATTATATTTGTGCTGTCATCTTTAAATGATAATTTAATAAAATTATTGGGGCTGTATGCAACTGGACCAAGATTTTTACCTGAAACAGACAATAATTAGATAACAGAAATTAAACTACATAAGCTGAGCTCCAAAGTCAACTACAGTTCAGTTGTTCACTGACCATGAACAACTCGTTGAACATTGAACAACTCAATGTCGTGGCAAACCAGCTTGCCACGACATTGCTAGTCTTAGTTCTTTAATTTTAAAACTACATTACGGTATGATTCTTCCTCTCCTGAATTGAATTAGTTGTTTGTAAGAATAACCTCTATCTTTCCCTTGATCCTCTGCAGGATTAATGAGGTTACAAGAATGATTTTGATTAAGCCCTCATGCTATCTAAAGCGTCACTGTATTTGACTGCAGGAATGAAGAGGAGAATCGTACTGCTCATATTTAACTGGAAATATTTTCTTTGGCAGTAGTACAATAACACATTTTACATGATACTCTATTACAGGTATTTTTACATAATAGATAGTCTTTAAATTACAAAATTAGTAATTTATAAAAATTTATGCCACTTGATTTTGATTAAAAAACTGAATGTGCACTGTGTTGTGGCAAAATCTTGGTATGCTGCTAAACAAGTAACAAACATAAATACTTTTTATTAAAAAATTTATAGATTGATCAAACAAAGGCACAATTTTTTTGAATTACATAAAATTAGTCAACAAAGATCAGTAATGCAGCATTATGAAAGAGAAAGGGTAGCCAGAGTTTTCGACCAAGAAGTCTACATCTTATCAATGCATCCGTATTTATCAATTACTTACTGGCAAAACAAGCATGACTGTATTTCTTTAGTTTTCCTATGTTCCCTAGAAGTTACAATGAACAAAATAAAATTAAAGACTTTTTCATTGATAGAATTTTTAAATCTCTATCCAATCAAAGTTGGTGAAGAGAAATACCAATGTTCTTTAGTGGAGATACCAGTATAAAATTTAAAATACATACAACATTGTTTTAAACAAATCGAATCATTATAGACAGTCCTCAAACCCTAATCATTTATAAAATATGCTTAATCAAGGTAAAAGAATTTATTAAGTAATATAATAATTTTACCTTTCAATGGTTCAGAGAGGTGAATAATTATTTTCCTAGACTTATTGAAGAATGATGTGGATTGTTCTTCTTCAACAAATATAATGCACTGCAATGGCAATGAAAGGCAGGTCCATCCCCTGCTTATGTCACCTACATGACCCCATAATAATCTATGTGTTGTTAACAGTAACTCACCACCTTCAAATTTTGTCTGCAACAAATACACAACACAAGTAGTTGAAAATTAATTCATTAATGCTGATAATTCAACCTTAAAATTATAACTATTCACTTCAAAAACTTCCTAGAAAGCAAAAAACTTGGATTTCACCAAACACCAATATAGTGGGGGGGGGGGGGGGGTTAAAATTGATAATTTGCAATTTTTGAGCATATCCTATAAATTCAAAAACATCCAAGTTAGAAAAGGATTAGACAATGATTTAGATCACTATCCAACTAAGATTCACAAGAGTTTTATTACAAAGATTTTATTGCAACCTAAAATCAACAAACTCTTTTTAGAGAAGAAGAGTTAGTAATAAAACTTTAAAAGAAAAAGAATTCAACTTCCAAAAAATACTAAACAAGAAAAATATTACATCTAAAAATTTCTAAGACATAACCAAAATGAAACCTATTCAAATAGCTCTAGAAAACAAACCATAGAACTACAAATGATGGAATAACAAATCTGAAGAAAATCATAAAAACAAGAAGAAAGCTTGGCATGACTGGTATAATCAACAAAACAAAAACTCCTTTAAACATATAAATCCATGAGAAAAAAGACAAATAAGAAGTCATAACATGGGCTCAAAACTTTCACAATTTCAGAAAAGATCAATGTTTTAAATGATAGAGGAAGATTTTTAAAACTATTAGAAACTATTACAGAATATTCAAAATCTATATCTATCTGGTTACACTTCTAAGTTTTTATGCTTCAAAAAATAAAACCTTAAGTTACTATTCAACAACAAAGAAATCTTAAATTATTAGCCAAATATTTTCAAAAATTTCTAAACAGCAAAAAAATAAACCAACCAACAAACTATATTTCAAGGACAGTACTACAAATGAAAACTTAAAATTTCCAAATTTAGACTAGAAATACCATAGAACTAAAGAATATAAAGCCTCTGGTGAGGATGATTTTACAATTGAGATGGTAAAATCTAGTGGAGGATTGGGTACTGAAATTATAAACGTTACAATAGTTAAGATATTAAAAACTGAAAAGATTCTCGAAAATTGGTAAACAGCAATAATTCATCCACTCTACAAAAATGGGAAAGCGGGATTTACATTAAACCTACAGTTAGAAAAATAAATAACAGAATATCAAGCTGGTTTCAAAATAGGTAAAAACCAGTCCAAACCACTCTTTAAATCCTAAACAAACAAAGGTATTTAAAATTAGCAAATCTAATATTTGATGATTTATAAAAGCATAGCATGCTTTTTAAAAGAAATTGATAGACAGATTCACTTTTCAAAATTTAAAAGAATTCAGATTGGATAACAAAACCTTAGAAATTACTAGATTTTAACAAAACAACAAAAGTTAAATTCCTTGTAAAAGTTTTTAAACCTTTCCAAATCATAAGTGTTACACAATGAGATTGCTTACTTCCACTTATGTTTAACTATGAGTACTTTTCAAGAAGATGCCCACAGCCGATCTGTAGTTAGTCAATTAGTCATTGTAGTTAGTTGTTAGATGGCACCACTGAAAGGAGAAAATACGTAAATTAAAATTATAATTTAACTTTGTGTAATAAATAAATATAATCTAACCAAACTTAACCTACGCTCGCTAGCGAAGGTTAGCGAGTAAATGCAGTTACTTTTATACAGATTTGAATACTAGATCATGGATACAGGTGTTCTTTGGTGGTTGAGTTTCAATTAACCAAACATCTCAGAAATGGTCGACCTGAGGCTGTACAAGACTACACTTCACTTACATTCATACATATCATCCTCATTCATCCTCTGAAGTAATACCTGTCAGTAATTCCCGGAGGCTAAACAGCAAAAAGGAAGGAAGGAAGATTACATTTATATTTTTAGATTTATTTATTATATAAATTTATATATAAATATATCTATTTAGTTATTTATATAAATTTATTATACAGTGCACCTTTAATTTACGCAGGTGTTACGTTCCAGAAAATTTCTGTATATAATGAAATCAGCTAAATTTGAAACTCATATTTAATGCAGAAATACAGGTTCGGTTCTTACAGGTTCTTGTTAAGTTATAGAGTAAATGATATACGTAAATTACTCTACTCAAAAAATACTGCACTTTATTTTACTTTTTTATTATTACAGCATCATTGTATTATTTTTGTGATATTACAGTACAATATATGTATTTAAAAAGAAAAAAATATGTACTGTTTATTTATTTTCTCCTTTCAGTGGCAACAACTATCTGACTAACTACAGTGATAAACTGACTAACTACAAATTAGCTGCGGGCATCTTCTTGAAAAGTTCCCAAATTACTTCAAATATCTAGGTGTAATATAAAAAAACGAAAAAGAAACAATTAAAATCAGAACTGAAAAAATGAATAAAGCATATTATGTTACAAATTTGTACAACAAAAAGTGTTCATCTAAGAGTATTACAATAAGTTACTACATTTAGAGAAATAATGAAAATTACATTATCAAAAGAGATACAAACTTCCTTTCAAAATAGAAAAATATATAGGGAAGAAAAGGCTGGGGAAGGAAGAAAACAGTAAAACAATTTTGAAGTAATGCAAATTGAGCAGGAGGCAATTCATAAAAGAAATAAATTACAGGTAAAAAATTCAATGGTTTTCAGGAAGATAAAACGAAGAGAATAACAACTGGAAGTAAAAGGTCAGAAGGGAGGAAGAAAAAGTCTCATTTCAAGAAAATTAAATTATTTTGGAAAAAGGTTAAAGAGAATAGTACTGGTCCTGAGTTGGCAAAAAAAGAAATTACTTTTTCGATAAATTTTAAAATAATGTATTCTTATTAAATTAAACTGAATTATTTCCTGCTTATTTTTTTTATTTTAACATATACTTAACAAGCAAATTAAAATAATTATTAAATTACATCCAACATCTCTGATTTTAATTGTTTATTATTCTTGGATAGTTGAATTTATTATTTATTAACTCCTAACAATTATATAATATTATTTTATATTAGTATTAGTAATACATTAAAACCCTTTCTCTTTTTTTATTAATTAATTCCATCCCTTAAATGCAACTCTGATCAAGTTTTCTTTGCTGATTTTTTTTTGTCTATGACATTAATCTAAAAATATAAATCTCTCCGATGACAATCCAAACCAAATTTTATACAAAAAAGAATGTTTTTAAGCCTAGAACCCTAATGCATAGTCTGGCACTTTACAACCCCAGTAAAAATAGCTTTCACTGTGAAAGGGATGAGATTTATTACTCTACCTTTCTAGTAGCTTTTCTTCAAAACAATCCTTCAGTTTTGGCCTTGACACCAAAAGGACAACTATAACACTTTTTTGTCAGTGAGTTTACCAAAATCTCACAGACAAAATGATGTGATTTACATTAGTGTTTTCTATCCAACATGGAGTTGAAAATATACAGATTTTTAGACCAGTAGTAATAGTATCATTTTTTAAACAGGAATTAAGTGTATATAATATTGTTTTTCTTAATTTATAATATAAATATTTGTTCCATTTTTTATAAAATATGAGTGATTTACTAAATACTAGTTTTAAAATTAAGGATGTTTTATCAGAACTTGTCAGAGGTTGTCTGATAACGACAATATTCTAAGTGAAAATGACGATGAAATTGATGAAGGTGGTGATGTAGCTTTACATGAAAATAATTCAGAAGCAGATGATACAAATGCTGACCCAGACTACATTGAAAGTGATGAAACCATTGATGATCAATTTATTTTTCAACATGCTCCATCATAGCAATATTGTTTTTCCTTCAAAGACCAATATGAAAGAGAAAGATGGTCACAATTGATCATCAAAGGGTAAAGAAAATGTGCAAACAAGAACAGCCGCAAGAAACATCATTCACTTCACTCAGAAACTAATCAACAAAGCAGCATAAATAGAAACACCATTAGAAGCATTCTTATTTTTTATAACAGATTCAATGTTAGAAAAAAATCACAAAATTCACTAATGAAACAATTTTAATAAAATCTGCCGCATATCAAACAATGGATGTCACTATAAAAATAACTAATCAAAATAAAAGCACTTATTGGGTTATTAGTTTTTACACCATCTCACAAAGACAATCATCTAAATAGTGAAGAGTTGTTTGAAGCATCTTTCAGTGGTTCACACTAATACTTCAGTGAAGAGCAAAAAATTGTTTTTTATTGAATTGCTTGTTTCGATTCAAAAGATAAGAGAAGAAAGAGAACAGAATGATAAATTCATCTATATGAGGGAGATATGGGATGAATTTATTATTTTATATAAAAATAATTATTAACCTGGAACATACTTAACACTTGAGCAACTGCTTGGGTTTAGAGGTCGTTTGTTAAAAATATATTTGCCTTTAAAAGCAAATGAATATGATATTAGATAATCATACTTTGTGATGTTAAAACAAAATACCTTATCTTAAGAAAGGTATGTATACTGAAAACCTACTACTGCTATGTATTTTGTCAAAGAACTAATGCAACCTGTACGTGGTAGCAATAGAAATATTACTTATGATAACTGGTTCACATCCATCCCCTTAGCAATCAAATATCCATCCCCTTAGAAACAAATAAATTAACTACTGTGGGTACGTTAAAAAAGAATAAAAACCAGAAATCCCAATTGAAATGATGAAACGTAAAAGATTGGGAACATCAATTTTTTGTTATGACTGAATAAAAACAATGACAGGCCAATTCATCCAGGAGAGACAAAATCTAACCAATTTATCAAAAATGGTAAAACATCACATTGATGAAACTGCTGGATCTAGCAACGTTAATATAGAACAAATTCCAGGATCTTCATCAAGAAAAATCTGCGCTCACTGTCCTTCAAAAAAGCAAAGGATGGCTCTTGTATGCACAAAATGCATACCTGTATAACACTGACCGATGCAATGTGTTGAATATACCAAAAAATAAAATTATTAGGCACTTATTTAACATTATTAGGTTACTTACTTAAAATTATTGGGGTAGCCCATTGACCATAACCATAATGATCCTGTAACTTTGAAAATGCTTCAAAGTTTCAGGATCATTAACATATTTTACAAGTTAAAAATATAAGCATTATTGCTTATAATAGATATAAATTGATCAATCTTAACCTATGCTCGCAATAACTAATTGCAATAATTACTGAATTTATTATTTAAATAATCAAAACATTACTGTCAATTAGTTGAGGTTAGTGAGCAAAGCGAGCATAGGTTAAGATTGATCAATTTATATCTATTATAAGCAATAATGCTTATATTTTTAACTTGTAAAATATGTTAATGATCCTGAAACTTTGAAGCATTTTCAAAGTTACAGGATCATTATGGTTATGGTCAATGGGCTACCCCAATAATTTTAAGTAAGTAACCTAATAATGTTAAATAAGTGCCTAATAATTTTATTTATGGCTTAAATATTCAAAACATTACTGTGTTAATTAGTCAAGATTAGAAAACAAAGATTAAGTTTAGTTAAATTATATTTATAAAATAAATAAATATAAATGGTTATATCGGGTGATTTTAACAATAATCCAAAAGTATGTAATTTATTGATTGTTGGGCTAATACGTAAGTACCAATTATTTTTAAAAAATAAAATTGTAATTAGAACACATTTTAAGTTTGCAAACGACTACTATTATATAATACATTGACTGATTTTTAAATATTTTCAATTTACTGACTTTTATACCTGTTACCCACAGAGTAGTCCTAGAGACTTTGTGCAATTATTAGTGTCAGTTTTTATGGCATTGTGATTCTAGGGTTAAAAATATTTTACAACGCTAAACTCATCTTTGCCACCTTCAATAATTGGTGCTGCTATTCTCACAGTCAAATCAGCTGACATTACTGCTGGCAAGCTTTTTTTTAATAAGGCAGACATGTATTTAAAATGTGGCAGAAAAATCTAAGTTATATCTATTTATTTAGTATATCATTATTATGTGTTTTATCAGATTTTTTTTATTTTCCATAATGTTTAAGTATAAGATAAAAAAATGTGCTTGTTTACTGGGTTCATATTTTGCTGTAAATTTATATTTGTATTGTATTTTTTTAAGTACGTTAATAGTTGTTCAAATTGTCTTGGGTTGCGTCCTCTGTCAGTATATTACTTTAAGCATGTTTGTTGCTGCTGAGTAAGTATATTTGTTTTACGTTTTGTTGAAAAATTTCAGTTAGGTTGCTGGAAATAAGGATTAAGATAAACCTGAAAACAGTTATAAAACATGACACATCACATTAATATTCATAAACACATTCAAACTGATCAAATTTTTGTTTAAATTTAATATATTTGTAGCCCTCAAAATAAGTAAAATAACCATTACATACAGTCAGTCATCAAACACAGTAACCCTGAAATACACAAATTAAAATTCAACACTTACCAACCATGTCGTATGTATAAATCCACCAAGATATTCTATATACTCACAATAAACCTCCATATCTTATCACACTTGAATGAATAAATATACAGAAACACTGATTCAATGATACACCAAATGAACAAATATATAAAACATGTCCAAACACTCTTTGACCACATTCTAGAAAAAGTATTATACTTAAAAAACGAAAGTAAAAGGGGAGCAGTTAGCAGTAAAATCAGTTGTCACAACTGAAGATGATCACAATGATTACTGAAAGCCTTTTGAAGTAAATTATTAAGATAACGTTTTATCATAATGGGTTCAGTTTAGATTAATAAAAGTATTAAATTTGAACCTAAAACTAACCTTAACATAAAATCCCACCTACCTTAATTTCACCATCATATAATTTAACACCGTTCATGCGAACAATAGAACGTTCATTGACATCTAATTTCGAAGATGTAAATTCAAATCTATCCATTTTAACTCAGAATTAGCTTCAAGGATTAATATTTATGGTAACTAAAAGTTATTAACATGACATAAAACGCGCTGAACATCAAATAAAGCACCGTATTCCGTACTCAAAAGTAGATTTCTGTAACTGTAATCTTTAAGCATTAATATTATACACACTGAAAACGCATAACAAAAGTATTTGGCTTAATAAAGCACGTTAAACACACATGAACAAGTTTATAACCTAATCACAGCGCTCACGTTCCCCTTGCTTTCTGAACCAGCTGATATTTGAAAACAAACTCTCAACACATTATGGGAGGTAAATGACTTCAGTAATTGATGAAATAATGTCTAAAACGTGCTGGAGTACGAGATTATAAATGTTATTTATTACATTACTAATTTTAGATGAACATAACAATAAAATTATTTCACGAAAGAATCAAAATCACACGAACTTGCCCAAACTGGTCGATTGGCTGACTTGTCAAATCAGTTGTTTAACAGCTGATTTTCGAAATTGAAGATTCTTGGGTTCACATCACTGATCTCTATATTACTGGATAGAGGATCTTTGGCGTAAAATGTAATTACGTATTAAATATTGAGAATACTCCAGCGTCGCAGAATAAGTGGCTGGAAACTAAATAAAACCATTGTACGCTTGCGCAACTATATTTTCGCAACACAAGCAGAAATTTACGGACAGTTGTAGAAAATTTATTTAGAGATCAGTGTTCAAAATACAAAATCAGAACACTTCTACTACATTGGTTTAAAACGTGGCTTTACCCCTACTCTCATATCTCTGCGAATGCGTAGTTTCATTTTAGTAAAGGTTTTAGTTGCGTTTATTCTGATTTGAATACTAGATGGTGAATACAGGTATACTTCGGTGGTTGAGGTTCAATTGACCACACGACTTAGCAATGAGCGGCTTGAGTCAGTAATAAACTGCACCTCATATACATATCCTCATCACATTGGGCCGTGGGGGAGATTACTTATTGTTCACTAGTTGAACAGCTCAAACATACCCATTAAGAAAAAAATAAATTTAAAAAAATTTTTAACTATATACATTAACTCATTCTGAATGAACTTTTTGTAAGAAAAGGCATCACCAGAGGTTTCTTCATTTCACACATACAAAAGGGATACACCATTTGTTTGTATATATATATATATATATATATATATATATATATATATATATATATACACGCAGGTGCCCTAGGAGTTGGACAAATTAAGGGACCGATTCAGCATATCAAAATAAACAAAAATGTTTTTGTGGACAAATGATCGCATCATTATTCCTCCTGTCCGTCATTTTGTGTTTTTATAAACTCAAAATGTTTTTTGTTTATTTAGTTTATTAATTATTTCTTTAAAGACTTAATTTTATTTATTTATTTAAATAAATAAATTTATTTATTAAAAAAGAATGGATTGAGGTATTTTAATAAATTTGGTGTATATGTACCCAACAACATCTACAAAGTAAATAAATTTGAAAATTTTATCTTAGAAAATTCCAAGATGACGACCATTTCAATTTTTTAATGATTAAGACCTAGTTACATGAATATTGGTTTTACTGAATTATGTTTTAGGTAAAATGTTAAAATAAAATTAGGTAAAATGTCAAGGCGCAAGTGGTAGCATCTCGGCCTTTCATCCGGAGGTCCTGGGTTCGAATCCCGGTCAGGCATGGCATTTTTACACGGTAAAAATCATTAATATTGTCCTCTGAAGCAATACCTAACGGTGGTCTCGAAGGTAAAAAAAAAATCGAAGACTACAGTGCATTCGATTATGCATGAACATTTACCTGTGAAAAGATCTTTTCCTGATGAATTCTGTATAATTTGACCGAAGCTCAAAAACAGGTTTGTGTCAATTGGTGTAAGAAAATTCTCAATAACTTCGACCGAGTAAATCTGTATAATCTGTATAATCAGTAAATCTGTATACAAGATGGGTAACAGGAGACCAAACTTGGATGTCTTACCAGCCGGAAACTAAGCATCAATCAACTGTTTGGGTGTTCCAAGATGAACCGAATCCAACAGAAGTAATTCTTCCGTGAAGCACTTCTAATGATCGCTTGTTTCTTCGGTTATACTGGGCATGTAGCAATCATTGCTTTAGAGCATTGATTCCCAAAGTGGTCCAGGTGGACCCCCAGGGGTCCACGGGAGACTCGATGGGGGTCTACGTTGGCGTGACAAAAAAATGGAGGTTCACAATTCGTAAGCGGGGGTCCACGAAAATTCATTTGGTTTTGATAGTGAAGAACTAAAATGGAGGCTTGACTTTGCGTATCAATTTTGAGCAGCTGTTACTTGTAAAAACTTGCATATTCCATATTCAGTACAACGAACGTGTCGAGACTTGCAAAGCGCTGCTGCTGCCGCCGCCGCCGTCCGCAACGCTTGTTCAGACGTGCAAAGGGACGAAATACGACTTGTGGTGTGTGTGTGTGCTAGCAATCTTGCATGAACTTGTTTGATTCTTCACTAATATAAATACGATTGCCAAGGATAAACGTTACTCATTTGTTTCCGGAATTTCGAAAAGAAAAGTAAAGTGAATAGATGTTAGCGTTTGCCAGTGTCGGAAAAAGTAGTAAGTACTTACCTGCTTTTTTGTTATACTTACTTTTATTTTATTTATTGTTTATTTATTTATTTGACAATTTATTGTACACGTCAGTAAACAAAACATGCACAAATTACAAAAAATACGTAGGTACAAAAGGCGAGGCTTATTCCTAAAAGAAATCTCTTCCAACCCACCTGCGATAAAGATATATTTATGTTGTAATAAGTATATTTGTAATGTTTGCGTGTATTAGGTACGTATTAAAAATTAAATACTGAACAGAGCCATTATTAGAAACTTCCCTAAAAGAACAGAAAGCCGAGAAAGGTTGAACTTTTTGTCCCTACTTTATTAGTAATATTTTTTTTACCCGACTGTGTGGTGGTTCACTAATAATTATATACATTTATAAAACGTGTTACAGAATAAGGGTTACAACCGGGAAATGTTATGTTCAGGATCAGTTTTTAAGTCGATTCTAATAGTTTGTTTTTATATATCTGTCAAAAAATTTAGACCAAAAATTAATAAAAAATCAGTAAAAAGTGGTCAAATCACAATATTGAAACGTCGCGCGCGGCGCGGTCAAAGCCGCGGGGGCTTCGCTACCTACGCGACATCACAATATTGTAATGTGACCACTTTTTACTGTCTCCGTTTAAGGATTTATTAATTTATGGTCTAAATTTTTTTTCAGATATATAAAAAAAACTATTGGAATCGACTTAAAAACTGATCCTGAACATACCATTTCCCGGTTGTAACCCTTATTCTGTAACACGATGTATATTTTCATAAATTGTACCTGTCTTTACATACTCGTAACGTGCATCAAAGTAATAAATAAATGATTAAAATCGCAGAGTTGTGATATCAAAATATTGGTTATTTAAAAGTATTTTCTATAGAATTTACAGAAATATATCAAAATATAATTAATGAAAAAATGTTTTACATCACATTAAAATCGGTTCAGCCATTTTCATAAAACTTTATTATGGATCTTACCGATTTATTGCTTTTAATAATTAGAATCAGTTTACCGCTGGTACTTTATTTCATTGCAATAATTAATTAATTCTATTCTGTTAAAATAGTCATATCCTGCGATATGGATGGTCAAAATTGACATCTCTTTTGAAATCTGAATACCGACATTTTCGTGATCACAATACTTCCTTTACTTCGTACAAGGAAGTAAATAGAAAAATGTTACAAAACTCTTACCGGCTCGATTCCATTTATTAAACAACAAAATCAGGCCGATAAGAGTTTTATAACAGAATTTTTTTCTTTTTTGCTTATATGGAACGCTTAAACATTGTTTATTATCTATTATTGTATATCTATTGTCTATTACATATATTTAACAAGTATTTTTTTAAACAAAATTCTAAATTAATAACAGATTTTGATAATAGAAATGAAGTGTCTTACCTTTTTTTATATCGTATCATTTTGTTAAATTTTTGAGCCGAAGAAATGATATCTTTCTTTTTTTTCTTTTTCCTGTTTAGCCTCCGGGAATTACCGTTCAGGTATTACCTGCCCTTTTGATTGCAATCGACTGAACCAAAAGATCCAATAAAGCTCAAAGTCCAAAATCCAAATTCCAAATTTGTTTGGATTTTGTACTTTTTCTTAATAGTAATAAGTCCTCATTGAGAGCTGATCGACACATCAGCTGTCGATACATCATAAGTGGTACTTATTTTCATTGGTTCCAGAGTTATAGCCAAATGAAATTTTAATTAATTAAATATTTTAATCTATAAGGGGAAGGCACATCGGTTCGAATTGACTTCATCTCCTTTTTTATTTTTTACTTTTTTTTAATTTAATATATTGATTTATTAATAATTATTAACCAGTGATTGTAAAAAGATTTTTACAACAAATAATTATTCAATAATAATAAAAAATATGAAAAAAAAATCATAAGTTATTAGCGAAATAAAATGTTATTTGCCTTTAAAAAAGTGTATATGTAATTTAATAGGCATTATTACATATGTGTATATGTAACAGAGTTGGTGAAACATCTGATTATTTAATATTAATTGAAAATTATAATTTAGAATCGTATTATTTTTGGAAAGAAAGATTAACGATTGTAAATGAAAAAGAAAGTGTAACTTAAGTGGTACAAGAGTTATTTGGTCTGCATGTGACGATCTTCACGGCAGTGACCACAGGCCAATTTCTGTAGTTTTTGGTGTTGACCGCAAAGTAAATAAAAGGCCACGGAGATGGATTGTTGAAAAGGCAGATTGGAAAAGTTACCATAAAGCCTTTCCATCACAGTATGAAGATAGTGCAGACGCTCTTGACGAACTTACCTCTTTTACGTCCCTCATACTTGACAATGCTAATAGTTGTATCTCACAAGCATCGGGAAACCCAAGACGTCTTTCTGTTCCTTGGTGGAGTGCTGATGGCCAAAATGCTATTAGCAATCGACGACAAGCACTGCGCAAATTTAACCGCAGGTCTACAAATGAACATCTAGATTTGTACGTAGGGCTAGAGAGGTATGCCGTCGGGTATTCTTAGACGCTAGGAAGAAGTCATGGAGCAAATATGTGGACACCATTTCACGCACTACTCTCACGTCTACTGTGTGGAAAAAGATCCGTACATTCTGCGGATCACCAAAACAATCCATTCTCGGACTCATTCATGAAGGAGAACTTATATCACCTTCTACAGTGGCAAGTATTTTGGCCGATTGTTTCCGTTCGGTGTCGCACCTCATCATACATTAATGAATTTCAGACGTACAAACTGCAGATGGTGATTCGGTCGGTGAATTAAACGCTCCATCTTCATTCAATGAGTTGTCACACGCACTTAAAAACTCACGTGACACTTCCTTGCACCTGACAAAATTCGTCTCAGTATGCTCTCACACCTTCCTAATTCGGCGCTACAGCACCTATTGTGTATTTACAATAGTCTATTCTCTTTACAAGTTTTCCCTTCAGTCTTTCGGTCTGGTCAGAAGCCTTTGTCGTACCAGTACTTAAACCTGTTAAAGACAAAACAACCCTTCAAACTGCCGACCTATTTCTTTGACAAGCATTTCATGTAAAGTGATGGAAAGAATGGTGAACCGCAGACTCATATGGTACTTAAAGAGACATGACCTTCTATGTCTAGAACAATGCGCTTCCGCCAAGGACGTTCTTCCATTGACCATTTAGTGTCACTAGAAACAGCTATTCAAAACGCTCTCCTATTCCGCCAACGTCTCATCGCTCCCTTCTTTGATATCAAGAAGGCTTACAACACGGCCTGGCGACGTAATATTCTTAACACCCTTAAAGAATGGGGAGCAAGTGCTGTATGATTGCATTTATCAGGGGTTTCTTAATGACCGAACTTTCCGTGTTCGTGTTGAAGATTCCTTATCGGGTAGCGTCACCTTGGAGAAGGGATTGCCTCAAGGAAGTGTATTAAGTGTCACCTTGTATTATTGTTTTCTTTCCACCTTATTGTTTTCTATAGCCATCAACAGTATTACTGAATGTGTGCAACCACCTGTTTCATGTTCATTATGTGTTGATGATTTTGCCATATATATTACGACCCGTTCAACAGCCACAGCAGAGACTACTACAGAACACAATATCCACCTTGAAGCTTGGTCCAAGGTTACCAGCTTCACATTTTCACATGACAAAACAAAATGTGTAGTTTTTCTCGCTTGCGGGACCCTTTTATACCGCAAATATTTCTGAATGAAAAGCAAATTGCTATCTCCCGTAATATTAAGTTTTTAGGTTTGTTTTTTGACAGCCGTCTTACGTGGGTTAATCATATCAAATAATTAAAAACGAAATGTTCCCAATTGCTAGGATGCTGCGAGTTGTTAGCAACACTAATTGGGAAGCCAATAGATCATGTATGTTGCGTTTTTATTATTCCTTAGTTCCTTCTCGCTTAGATTATGATTGTATCGCCTACTGTTCAGCGCGTAATACTTCGCTGAAGATGTTAAATGCTGTACATCATGCTTTTCTCCGTCTTCCTACAGGTGCTTTTACATCAAGCCCTGTCATAAGCATACTTGAATGCGGTGAACCATCACTTTGGGATAGACGTGACCAACTTCTAGCATCTTACTTTGCCGTTTTAAAGGGCAACCGAATCACCCGGCTTTTACCGCAGTTCTTGCGAATCCTAATTTACAAAGATATGAAGACCATCCATGTTTCACTGCACCTATGGGTGTACGTAACCGGCGGTTACTAACTTTTAAATAGCTTTTAAACGTAGACATACCTCCTATTTTTCCAACGTATCCCTTTTCATATCCTCCGCGGAGAATCGAATTTATAAAATTTATTTTTGATCTTACAATATACAAGAAACAATCAACACCACCTATCGTCTTTCAGCAAAGTTTTCAATATATTCTCTGAAATAAACCCAGACGCAATAGTACACACAGATGGATCTAAACAGAATGATACCGTTGGATGCGCATTTATTCTTAATAGCATCTCTATGTTTAGTCTATCTAATATTACAAGTATATTACTGCAGAAACTGTACGCCATCAACAATGCTTTGAGTATCAATAACTACAAATACCGACATATCCTTATTTGTAGCGAATCGTGTAGTGCACTCCAAGCTTTAGCAGATTTTTACCCTAGACATCCTTTGGTCACTGAAATCTATAACGCAATCGCTGAGTTGAACCATCGTAACACAAATGAGTTTCTGCTGAATCGCTAGCCACCTAGGAATTGTAGGCAATGAACGCGCAGATTCCGTTGCCAAAGACGCAAATAGTCAACCTTCTTTCACCAGTCATGTTACTACTTGCGATTTTATGAAATTGTGTAAAACACGCTCTTCGAGCAAAGTGGCAAGGTGACTGGACTACCACAGTAGATAATAAACTCCGATACATTAAAAACACTGTGTTGCCATGGGACTCGTCTTTCAGAAAATTCCATCAATCAATAGGAAGTAGTCCTTTGTCGATTGCGGTTATGCCATACCAGTTACACACGGATATCTAATGTCCAAAGTAAATGCACCAATTTGTGTACGAGTACAGTCAAACGGCAATTGCCGTTTGACTGTGCGTCACATCCTTGTGGATTGCATTTGTTACGCGGCCTTGCGTCGTAAATTTGAATTTCCCGGAAACATTCGTCAAATCCTGGGCAATGATAAAACACTTTGTTTTTATTTTTTAGAACTATTATATTTTACATCCTTTTAATAGTGTTATGTGTCTCTTTTTACTGTTATGTGTTCATTTAACATTTTTATTTTCTTCTGTAATTCGAGAAGGAGCCTTTTATACTCCTCTCGGAGTTCGTTCAATTTATTCTATTTTTATTTTAGTTTTATATATATATATTGTTTGATATTTTATTTGTGTTATTATTAGTTGTTAAGTTTTAGCTTTTTAATAATTTTGTTTTTAACCTAGGTTTAATTTTTTATGTTAATTTTTTAGTCTTCCCGTTATCCGGCGGTCTTACCGGCGAAGTTCTAACGAAAACTTCTTGAAATAGCACACAGAGAAGTAATGTCAAATAAACCATTTTAAATCTCTGTATCGCTTTTCTAAACTGGAAAATACAATAAAATTTCGCTTTTTTATTGGCAAAAATACTTATTGAAAATTATATTGCAATTCTGAAAATACAAAAAAGCTTTAAAAAATGTTTTATACCGTTTTAAGGACGTTGTTTATTAAAAAATTGTACATTTATGTAAAACAGCAGAATGAGATTATACACAAGAATATTTACTATAAGGCTGTGCTCGATTTAACTAATATTTAGTATTACATCTGTTACCATTTGACCAGTGTTTAGACAAATATCCATTTTTCTACAGAACAATGTTTTTACGGAAACGATTCATTTTGTATATTTCAATAGAACTGTGCTCCATGAATTATTCTTACTTTTTGTTGAGAAGACCATATTTAAATATTTATTTGTTATATTCTCTCAGTTTGTTTATGTGTGTTAGTGTGATAGTATTTATATAAGTTCATCTGCACAATAATTATATAAAGCATCTGAGCACAAAAAGGCCTTAAAAACCCATTACATGTGTATGTTTTATTTTCATTTTAGCCGTGTGTTCCAAAAAAAAATAAATTAAATCAAAATAAATAATGCAAAATATTTTGCATTTATGCAAAAACACATGGATGACATAACCTGCTTTAATGAAACTTTATGATTGAAGTTAAACTGTACGATTCATACAGCTTAAGAAATCAAAATCATAGCTACGTCTGTTATTAGGTTAGGATCCTTAAGACAAAAAGTAGAATTTTTACATGTACTTACTAAGGAAACATTTTATTGAATAAAAAGTAATAGAGCACAGGGCATAAGAAGTGTTTTTCGATAAAATTTAGAAAGCTCAGTTGAAAGCACAAAGTTGGGATGGATTGATGACCGGCGACTGGCTTCTTGGTACCTACGGCGTCCTGTTGGAGTATACTACTTCTCCACTATTATTAGCAATGCCAACACTACTTCAAACATCCCTGGTAGAACTACTGCGCATCTGTGTATTTACGCTTTCTAAACTTTGACGAGTAACAATAGAGCAATTACTCGCGCAGGATACATTATACGAAAAATTAAACCCTTCCTCTTTTTGTAAAACTTCTTTTAATTTATTTGTTTAGGATGCATTATAATAAAACATTTAAGCTATAAAATTAAAAGCAAATATGACTACACAACTTTTATAACAAATTTTTTGAAGTGTTTAACTATGTTCATTCCTCTTTTTACCTTCTCTCTCACTATTTCTCATGGAAATGAGAATCAAATTTATCCCATAAACATTACAGAATCATTATATTTAATTTTCCTCTGTAATAAAAAGAGGCCTTGACCCTTGTACTACCTCTGTATACGTCCATCGTTATGTTATTTCATAACACGTTTTTATAAGTAAACTGATAATAAACAACACCGATTAAATTACGAGTAGTTCATAAGGAATGATCAAACGCTGTCTTGGTAGCCTAGCAACCGTTTGTTTGCTAGGCTGGTTTGTAGCAACCTGTTTGTCTGACTAGTGGAAATATTAATGTAACTGGTTACGGGAGTGTTGTTACGCGTATTATTTGTTAATTCTCAGTATAGCTTATCTGTTTTTCTTTTTTTATTATTTTATGATTTTGCCGAAAAGAAATAAAATATATCAGTTGTTAATCTATAGATTAATTAAATTTTGAAAATGAGAAACAAATTACTACTTCAATTGCTGTTCGTTTTCATTACGAATGTAATTTAAATGGCCGAAATTCACATTATTGGTCAAATAATTGGTGCCAGCAAATTTAACAACAAAAGCCTATTTTGCAAGTGGGGGATTCATGCAGGTTAGTTGGTTTTATATTTTTACATTCTAAAATTTAATTACTCTTTCTGTTGTCTATTCATATTGCAGTCTTCTGAAAAAATAATATAATGCTTAAATGCATATTTTTAAATTTTATATACAAAGTACATCTTGGGTTGTTTGATATAACGATTGATTAAAATTGTCATGTATTTTTGACTGATTTATATGAATTATTATCTATGAAAGGTATGATATTACATACATATGGAATTGGAGTTTATTAAGAATTATTTATTTAAAAACTTTTTTATCATCAGTTAACTTTCCATTCACTATTGCATCTTTTCATTCTTTATTATTTTGCTTTACTCATATAAGAATCAGCCTACATACTACACCCTCTATCTTCTAACAAAGGCTAAGAAAATATTTAATAAACAGAAACTGTTATTGCGTTGTAAGATGAGATTAAATCTGAAAAAGTGTCTTATGAATAAAATATGTTTAGAGTGTAGTTTTATATGAATCTGAAATTTGGACACTAATAAAAAAAGAAAAGAAGTCTGGAGGCATTTAAAATGTGAGCATAGATAGGATTGGAGAAAATTAAATGGATAGAGTGAAAAATGGAATAATGAGGATTGTGAGCAAGAGTACAAGATTGTTTAGAAGAATTCAGGGTAGGAAAGTTAACTGGCTTGGACATATCATGAGCAGAAAAGAATTGATTAAAACAATGATAGAAGGAATAGTATAAGGTATGAAAGATACAGACCAGAGAAAAATAAAACTTAAAGTAAAAACCAAATAATCTAAAAAGAAATGGGAGCTATCAGGATCTTAAAATGAGACAAATCCTAGCTCTAAAATCTTAAAACTAATCAAGTGAGATAAGGTTAAAGGGAATGTTAAAGTATTTTCTTTTAAAAATTACTTGCCTCTTTTTTTACGTAGATGTTTAAATTTTGTTAAAAATTAGCCTTCCAAAAAGGGTAAAGAAACCATTAATCATTACTTCACAAATATATATATATATATATATATATATATATATATATACTCAGTAGGGTGCAAATTAATTCAAACAGATATTTAATAAAAAGTAACCTTACTAAAAAAAATCATATCTGTACAATTTATGAATATCTAGTAATTAATATGTCCTTCTTTATTCATAATCACTTCACATAGATGATTTGGCATTGATTCAAGTGAACTATACATTTTTTTGATTTTTTTATCATGAAACCATACCAATATTATTGCTTTAATGAGGTCAATTTCAGTGGTACAATTCCAATTCGTTTTTGACAGTCGTTTTTTGCCTATTACCCAAAAATTTTCAATTGGGTTTAAGTTTGGATAGTTGCCTGGAGTATTTTAATATTTTGTTCTTCAAAAGACTTTTCCACTCTTTTGGCAGTATGGGATGGTGCCAACCTTGTTGGAACACTCTGTTGCCTTGTGGGAATTTGTTTTGAAGTTTTGTAACTACCATTTCTTTCAGAATCTTGATATATCAATCACTTTTCAACATACTATTCTCTGGAAGTAACCTTTTCTCATTTTTTAATGATCAAGCTCCTCCATTTTATAATCCTTGACAATTTTTTTACGGAAATGTAAACATTACCTCTTTGTTTTATTTAGGTGGTGGATGGAAACTAGTTGCAGGTTTGAAGGAAGGTCAGACACAAGTTGATGATCCAGTTTATAATGATATAACATATTGGAGTCATCCGATTGATGTGCACTTTTCAACAAAGTGTGTACAAGGCAAGTGTACAAGCAAAATATTGGCTTAAAAGTAGTATGTTCTTCAAATACTTATGAACAATAATCAATGAGTAAAAAGTTTTATTAAATTTCTAGGTTCTACCATTGGTAAATATTTATTTAAGTGACTAGTGTTTATAAATATAAGCAAAATCTCAGAGAAAATAGTTCACAAACAAACAAATTACTGTGAATACACTGTGATTTTCAGAAAAATAAAACTATGTACTACACCAAGAACACAATCACCAAAGAAGAGCAATCTCCCTTTAATATATAAACTGAACAATTGTGTCTGTACAGTGTTATACAATGGCCTAATTGGATTAGCTTCAAGCAGAGAGGTAATGAACAATTAAAAGCTTTCCATAGCAACATAGAATAATATTTGCTACCACTTCACAGATACAAATCACAAATCCACAAACACTGACAAAAACTTCAATCTTCTTCACCTGCCCAAAAAAGTACCATTTGTTAATGTACTCGAACATTATGAAGTATGTATGCACACAAAGACATAGAATATGCTAAATGAACTGACTTAATTCAACTCTAGCAAATCTTTCAATTACAAAAAAAAAAAAAAAAAAAACAGTAACTGAGCTGTGCCTTTCACAATTTTCAGAGTGTCCTCTCAAGTCTCAAGTTATGACTTTCAAAATGGAATTTTCAGTTAAGGGAATAACCAGAAATTAGAGCTGTATCACTAAATATTTGGAATCTCATAAGTCACTTAAAAGTCTTTAAAAATAAATAATTAGTTGCTATTTAATAGATAGAACTCTTTCTTACAAGAACCTTTTAGCAACATCTTTTTCAGTGGAGAACAGGACTACCATCAACTCAATTGCTTTGAGAGTCTTTTTGAAGGAAGAGCTCCATTAATTTGAAGGTAAATCATTTATAACTAATATGTATTATCCCATTTCTACATGTTGTTCAATGAACTGGGAAGTCACAATTTCAGTTAAAGAAGTCTTTACTAATCTGAGAAATACAAGTAAGAAGTAATGTTATTATGATGAAGTTTTCAGTTGTACAGTTTCTACAAGTTTGGTCTTCTGCAGCCTTCTAAATAATATTTATTGACTGTTAAATTTAAGACAATATGTAAATCTTGGTGAAGTAAACCTCCACATTAATCAAGATGTCTGTACTCAAAACATACAAATATAAATATGTATTACTAAAAATTTTTTTCTGAATTTATTGTTTCTTTGAAACTATACCTGTATGTCCTGTGTAAAATTTTGTGTAATCGTGTCGGTTTAGTTCATCCATCTTTATGAAGTTCTTTTTTTTATTGATATTATTCTGTACAAGAACCTTTTTTCTTGCTGTATTATATCAAAATTTTTTAAAGATGAGCTACTATTTTTTTTAACATAGTTTATCTGTGTTATAAAAATATTTTTTTTGGCTTTATTTTGATTTATTTAATTTTTGTAGAAGTGAGTTAATTAGTGTACTTTTAGTTTACTAGTGAGTATGAGTATGAGTTTGTGTGTACTAAGTATCTTGTAGCAATGAGTTTTTAGGTTTACATTCATACATATCATCCTCATTTATCCTCTGAAGTAATACCTTATGGTGGTTCTGTTCCTTATGGTGGTACTGTAGGCTAAACAGAAAACAGCGAGTTTTTAGGTGACTTGGATATATTTTGTAGTCTTATGAATCAATGTTATATGATATGTAGTGATTGTAGACATTCTAATTTGGTGAAAAGTGATGGTGTAATCAATATGTCTGAGCAACTACAACAGTATATTTTGTGGTATATTTTTGTTTAAATTATGTCTATCAAGTAATTAAGTTGGAGAAGAGACTTTAGGCTGAGAGTAACAGTTTACAGAAAACCTTGGATAATGAAAAGTGTACTGAAAATTAAAATTTTGGATAAGAATCTAAACAATAGAGAATAGAGAAAATCCATTGACATATAGGCAATAGAGAATCCAGAAAAACAAAGAACCATCTTTTGAGTTGTGAGGTTACAGGAGAAAACTGGGAGGTTTGATGGAGTAAATAAGACAGCTTTACAATGAGTTGTTGATGAGAGAAGTTTGTCAGAATCTTATTAAAAGAAAAACAAGGCTGGTGGGCCATACATTAAGTCTTCAAGGTTAGTGTTTGTGGTTGTAGAAAAGAATAAAGGAAGCCAAAGATTAGAATATATAAAATAAATAATTGTTCATGGATGTAGGATGTAAGTGATATACTGACTATTCCTGAGACTGTGCTATCAAATGAATTACAAACTTGTATTTGTAACTACTTAATGGATTGCTTAATTAATCTAGTGATGTAATTGATGTTGTAAAGCTTTCAGATTATAGCTATGGCATTAGTGTAGACATTTTTGTAAATTCTATCTACATGATCTAAACAGAGATGAATGCATTATTTTACTAAAAAAAATTACTAATTATTATTATTTATTTCAGGGTGGCCAAAACTGCATGTGCAGGTTTATCATTATGATAAGTATGGAAGAAGTGAATTGTATGGATATGGATTTTGTTACATTCCTACGACTCCTGGTACTCATGTAATCGAATGCTGTACTTGGCGACCAATTGGTAACTAACTTAGTACTTTTTTATTTTAACCTCGGATTTTTTACCTAAATTTTTCATGCTTAGAAATTGATATTTAATATTAGATTAATCATTTATAAAAAAAAAAATGTTTCTAAAGTTCAGACATTAGTGGTAAGTTCATTATGGTGGATTGTTAGTGCATCTGCTTTTCATCATGAAGTATTGGTTTTATATCCCTGTCAGCCTTTCAAATATATCTTTTGGATTGTTATTATAAAACAGTATGTCATACAACTGCATTTTCAAATATATGTTGCATGCTTTCACAATATATAAAAAATTATGATTTCATATTTGCTTGATGCTGGAATGAAAAGTAAAGAAGGAAAATTCAAATTTAGATATCCAGCCTTTCATTTCCCTAGGTTGATTTCTTGATATTTATATCGTATACTTTACTAAAGTACATAGATTTTTTCTTTTAATTCTGATTTTTCTGTTGATTTTTATTCTATCCCAACATTGCTGATAAATTTTTTTTTGGGTTGTAACAGTCCTGGCAGATTGTTTTGACACACTGGTATCCATATAGTGTCAAGTGGTTGATTTTTTTATGATTAGTGAAACATTTTTTCCTTTGCTTTGAAAAATACAGATTTATATTCAAATCATGTACTAATTTTGTATATCTTATCACACGATGAACAAAATATAGTTCC
Source organism: Lycorma delicatula (assembly GCF_047948215.1). Lineage (NCBI taxonomy): Eukaryota > Metazoa > Arthropoda > Insecta > Hemiptera > Fulgoridae > Lycorma > Lycorma delicatula. The sequence goes on along the minus strand of NC_134456.1, from coordinate 111,286,518 downwards.
AGGCTTATTTAAAATTTTAATAAAAAGAAAATTCACATCCAGGTATCTATTCTATTAAATTTAAAACATGATTATCTGGTTAGTGTAATCTCATCTGACATTTCTACTATGAAAAGTAATTTCTTTAAATTCTATTCTGCAGTTTTTTATTAAGATTTTTGATTTTTTGAAAATATATTTGTTTAGGTTTTGTCTGCTTGGATAGTCATAAGATCAAATTTTGTGTATCATGTAACTATTTTATTAGTTATCATGTTTTGCGTTTGTTGAAAACATGTTTCACTTCCTGTAAACAAATAAATATTCTCATAATATTTTAATGTATTTTATAATGAATATTTTTATGTAAAAAAGAGTTAAGTAATGAACTATAAATTTAAGTACTATCCATGTTTAAATTCTTGTTTCCTGAAATCTTTTATTAAAATTTCTTTCCAGAGAAAAGATTTATTTTATAGTAATTAATTTCCCACCACTTATTGAAGTTATAACCTACAGCAGGCTGATCCTACATCTGCTTTATTTTATAGTTTAGTTGTGTAAATTTATAGAAATAAAACTTTTGAGTGAAAGCAAAGTGACAGTATACAATTTGATAGACCATAATGTCATAGACCTGGACACTGGCAGTACCTATGTGAATGACTTAAATTCCTCTAAAACTTAATTCTGTACTTAAAATAAAAATAACAATATGTCAGATATTTAATCATTTTTATTTATTTTCAGGTCGTTGGAGAGATGAGTTTTTTCAGTATTTCATGGGTGGTGGACCTCAGTTAAAAATACCTGATTTAATATATTCTGGAAGTGATCGTTACAGGTTACAAACTATAGCAATGGGTGTTGTTCATATTGAAGTTGGTATCATATTGCGTAACTTTAAAAAATATGGAATTGAGATTTAAAAAGTCTAATTTTTAATTGCTTGATATTATTTATTATCTGGTTTAATTGAACTGTATAATAAATAGTGGGTGTATATATTATATTGTGCCTTTTAAAAGTGACACATTAAAGCACATTTTTATTTTCAAGTATGCAAAGTGAAATATTTTTTGTTGGCTTAAGTAATAATATGTTTAGTATCAGTACTTTTCTAGTTCTATTCTTATCACACTTTTTTGTTTCAAGTATTGAAGCTGATGTATTTACTGAAGTGACCACTCCAACTGTATACACAAATAATGCGACTTCAGTTGATACTGTTCCATTCAATGTGACAAGTAGTATTGATAGTAATCATTTTACTGATGATTGTGATAATCGTGATGGTGTCTGTGACAGCAGTAGACCGATTGATGCCACTGGCAATAATGGTGTCAATGGCACTTCATCTAAAGCTGTAACATCAACTAGTAATGATTCTTCCCCTTCTTCTATTATTGAAAGGACTACTAGTGCAGTAACTAACAAATTAAAAACTACAAATGCTCCGGATGTCATAAATGCTACTGGCACAATATTTACTAACACCACAACTAAAACCACCACCACTACTACTGAATTAGAAACTAAATATACTGCTCATGTTGAATATTGTGAATGTGATATTATGGTAAGTAAAAATGTAATTGATTAGTGTTACTATTTTTTTGATTTCAGATTTTAAATATTTTTGATAAACTAATTTTTTCATAAGTTGTTTATTTTTCTTTGTTGAGTCTTTCCTTTGCCATTTTTTACAAGACACAAAATAATAGTTATTTTTTTTAAGAGCAGTTGTTAAAGAGTAGCACGTATGTGTAAAACAAAGTTGAATGAGTTAGAGGGCGGCTATGTCACAGAAACATTATTTTGAGATACTGAATGTTTTATTAAATTTGATAAAAAGCTTTGAAAAAATTGATTTACTTATGTAAATTCTTTGCTCCACTTCACCACCTTGTTATTAATTACTTCTTTTTATGAAGTAAAGGAAGTATTGTGATCACGAAAAGTTTCGGTTTTCAGATTTCAACAGAAATATCCATTTTTACTATTTCTGAATCCATTTTTATTAGTTTCAACACGACATCTGTATGACAAACATATGTATCTCGCATAACTCAAAAACAATTAGCTGTAGGATGTTGAAATTTTGGATTTAGGACTGTTGTAACATCTAGTTGTGCACCTCCCCTTTTGATTGCAATGGCCTGGACCAAAAGTGTTCAGAAAAGTCCAAAATCCAAACAAATTTGGATTTTTTACTTTTTCTTAACTGCAGTAATAAGCTCTCATTGAGAGCTTTTCAATGATATAAAGTGGTACTTATTTTTATTGGTTCCAGAGTTATAGCCAATTTAAATTTTAATTAATGAAAAAATACTTGGATCTTATAAGGAGAACCATTGGTTCGAACCTAACTTCATCTTTTTTTTTTAACTTTTTATTTAATTTATTTTTTCTAACTTTTTTTTAATTTTTTAATTTGAATATATTAATTTATTGATAATTATTAACCTGTGATTGTAAAAGAATTTTTGCAATAAATAATTCAATACAATAAAAAAAAAGAAAAAATCAAAATCAAAGTTATTAGGGAATTAAAATTTTATGTACTTTTAAAAATGTGTATATGTAATTTAATAGGCATTGTTGTTATATATGTGTATATATAGTAGATTTGGTGAGACATCTGATTGTTTAATATTAATCAAAAATTATAATTTAGAATCATATTATTTTTGGATTTTTTAGTTTAATTTTATTTAATTATTCTGAAATTCTGTTTAATTTTATCTACATTAAAGTTAACTACAGAGTGACTGAAAAATAGACCCTCACAAGAAGAACATATACAGTGAGGCACACATGCCCAATTTTTAATAAATTACAAAAAATTCTTATCTTTTAGTTCATTACTTACGTGATATTGTCAGACAATATTCTCATTAATACGGAGTTGATCATCATTTCATTTATTTGTTTTTTGTTGTCAATCATTTAATCACTCTTTGGTTTGATATAATTCTTCTGTTCTTAATTTGTGTTCACGTTCTCTAGCTTTCAAATTTTCTCTCTCTTTATATTCATCATCCTCTCTTAATCTTTTTATTCTTTCTTTGGTTTTAACATTTTCTTTCTCTTTATATTTATCATCTTCTCTTAATTTTTTTATTCTTCCCTTGTTCTTAACATTTTCTTTCTCTTCATATTCATCTTCTTTTTTTTTGAGATATATTTCTTTGTTATCTTTCTTTTTCATTTTTGATTATTCACCAAGTAATCCAATAATAAACACTGAATATTTTATATCATAAGGTCAAAATTAACATTTCTGACCAGTATACAGGAGTTCACTAAATGGAGTAGTTAAATTATTATTAACTTTTATTTATATGACACACCAAAAATCTGAAACTCTTGTTAATGAGCAACTCACGAAGATACAAATAATACTGATCTAGTAATACTAGTAATAAAGGTACTTTTACTCTTTCCTAATACATGTAAGAATATTGGATTAATAATTGTATAAATATTTTATGTTAATAAAAACTGATTAAAAAATGTTAATGGTCCCATTTCAAAATTTTCAAAGGTAAATTTATCAAAATTATCAAACTTATTTATTCTATAGAAGATGTTGTTGGACACATATACACCAAATTTTATTAAATATTTCAATCCATTCTTAAGATATACATTTTTATTGAAAAAAAATAAAATGGCGGACATAGGGAAAATCCTATGACAGAGCTTTTTTCCACATTTAATTTTTTTATTTAATTTGACGTCCTGAATTAGTCCCTTATGTTTGACCAATACCTTCTGAGACACTCTCTCTGCGTGTGTGTGTGTTTGTGCGCACGCATATGCATGTATGTATGTATATATGTGTATATAGATACAGAAAGAGGATAATGGAATTCAATAGAATTCCATTATTCTTTAGAAACTGTTTTTTTCCTGCTTAGATTTTGCTGCCTTTATTCTACATCTGGACTAATTTTTTATAGAATGTTTATTTCCTCTTGACTGTTCTGTCAGTTGCTACATTATTTTACAACTTTGACACTTTTATACTTAAATGTTCCACTGCGTTTTTTTTTTGTTCAGTAAAATTATCTTATAATTGACCAATTATTTTTGTATTGTTTTTCAGAAAGATGAGTGTGATATAAATTGTTGTTGTGATGAGGATTGTTCTTCACAAGATAAGCAGATGTTCTCTTACTGTTCTTCAGCTTTGTTGGCAGATTCTTTGGCATTATCGATTGATTTTAGGCATTGTTATACATCCCATTTTTTATATGATAATAATACTAAGCTGTTAAAAGTTGTTAAACAGAATTCACACAATCTGTTTTGCATTGCAATTGATAATCTTGAACCTGGATTAGTTTATAAAACTCTTCCGGTGAGTTACTAATAATTTAAGTTACTGATCTGTCTGAATGAATATATTTTTGAAGTTATAATTAGTTTCTTGTTGTGATAGGATAACTTTATGCATGTGTTGACTAATGTACTATAAATTAAATTCTTAATTTGGAAATTAAGAAGCAGTGGTGGCGGTAGTATGTCTGATCTAACTATGGAATGATGTAGGTATAGAAATGGAGCAAATGCTTACAGGTAAGATAGAAAATAATTATTGTAAATTAACTCATTATAAAACAGTTGTAACTGACTAGCCTGATATTTTTTTAAAGTATCTTTAGCATTCCAGAATTTGAGAATAATTGCCTAAAGAATGTCTTTGCTGTAAACCAATATATATTACATAAATATACTTGTATTACAAGGGTAATACTGAAAGTATTTGTTGTGGAATATGAAAGTTTAACGACTTTTTATTTTATTTGTACATATTTTTGGACATGTCCTACACTTCAGTCTAAACCTAGTTAGAAAATACTCATTATAACTATCCACAGCCAGTTTATTAAAAAATGTAGTTACTGTTTCTTTCATCTCTTCATTACTCATCCTAAGGAGGTATTCAATTTAGTTGAAATTGGAATAAGAAGAGGTCAAATCCAGACTATGGGGTGGTTAACTGAAAATTTCCCATTTAAAACATTCATTAAGTCATGTTTGTTTGTTTTGTTGATTGGTAAGCATATGTGGAATCCATTTTGCACAAAATTTACTTACTTAAGATAAACATTTCGGGTGAAAATTTCATGGATTATTTTGTGAGAAATATGTCAAAATTTTTCATGGATATCATCTAGTGTCCGATGCCAATTTGCCTGAAAATTCAATAACATACAGAGTAAATCTTCCATGACAACTGGATGCCCAGTTTATTTATTACCATGGACATTTTAACTTTCTCAGTGAGTTTTTGACCCCCATTATCACAACGCTGATTCATTCATAACATTGCATAAATCTCCTTAACGATTGATAAATTTCATATGGTTGTTTTTTTTAAGAAATTGAATAATAAATTTCTTTCCACAACTGTGGAATTTTTAATTTTTGTTTTTAATTTAAAAGTGCTATAGAAACCACAAAAAGGCTTCTAAATTTATGAAACTTGCATGGAGTGTGCAAAACAAATTTCTGAGGCTAGTTTATCTGGAATTGGTTAGGATCATAAACCTGGACATCTCGATTCCCCCCTGAGGGGAGAAGATCCCGCCTTGTAGCACGTCTGGTCGCTATACCACCCCCTCTGTTCCTAGCCAAGTGTGGCTTAATTGGATGTCATCTTCTTGCCTTCAAACTGATCATAACCCACAGTGCTCAGTCCGGCCTCGTGAGATGCCGCTGATGCAGATGCCCCGAGGGACATCTACATCAGTAATTCCTCCCTAGTAAATTTTGTCTTCAAAGAAGACATCAGACACCTGACACCTAATACTACCACATAGCCCTCAGAAACTAAGCTAAAAGCCTGCACACGGAAGATTGATGACCCCGCACCTGTCACCACTTTAAACTATAAGTACCCAGTACATACAATGCAACAAGTATGCCACGACAGCATATCAAAACCACCAGCAAATTCAGTCTAAATCACTGCAACGACATATTGTTAATTAAGTGATTGGAGTGCAGCCAGCATAAACTAAGTCCCAGAGGACCACAGGTCTGGTCCGTTCGGGAGCTGAGTATAACTTCTAGTCTCCCACTTCAGCTCCATCTTTGAGGACTGCTCGGATTAGCACTAGGTTGATTGCAAACAACATTTAAACTTATTACCCACTTAATAACATAAACCTGGACAGTAGTTATGCAGAAAAAGGTGTACTGGACTGCTTTTCATTCAAAAATCCTAATGTTTTGGAATTAAATAGGATTACCAAGCTCAACAGCTAATTCAGTGCCTCCTTTTATCAAAACAAATCATTTAATTTAAATGAGATATAAATACAACAAATTATTTCTAAATGTTTATGTAATGTGGGAACTTCGTAACCATTTTTAATAAGCTTGTTTAAAGAAGATTTTCTTAACTATTTGGTTAAATAGAACTTCTGGTTCTAAACCAAAAAATCATTTTTGGATTTAAAAATCTAAAAATATTATTCTGTTTCATTTCTTTTGAATTTAATTAAAAGTTTTGTTTGTAAAACAGCAATAAAAGCTGTTTGTTTTGCAAACAATCTCATCTGAGAAATAGTTTGTTGTTCTGGGAAAATTCACTGTCCTAAAGCCCTAAAAACAGTTTTATAATTCAAAGGCAAATTATACTGGACAAGAGTTTTCTCCACACTACCAAATGCTTTTTGGAGAGAAACTAAAACTATCCTACTGGACTCTTCCACCCTTATATGTTCAACGTAGTGGTGTGTATCTATGGAAATTAGGAGAGATATCAGAGATATGATACTGCCTTCTCATAGTTACAGTACATAATAAATGAGAAACAAGTGTTAAATCCTAAACACACCTTCTTGAGAAAGGCCTTAAGTACATCGGCTCTATGCTACATATTCAATTTGTTATTTGTAGTGAGAAAATGTTAGATGTCATTCAAATATTAAAGTTAAATTAAAATCTGTTATATATTATAATAACTACTTTACTATAAAAAAATTATTATTCTGTGAAAGAATGTTATAGTGAGTAATTCGTTCTTTTCTTTTGCTTTTGCTTTTGTAGTTTTATATATATGTGGATTTTACGCTAACTTGTAAATAAATCTATATTTGTAATAGAAATATGATTTAGTGAATATTTATGTAATTTTGATTTGATAATCTTCCAATATAGAATATCTGTAATAAATAGCAATAAAATTTTGTAATATAAGGTAAGGAATTTTAGGAATAAAAATATTTTCCTTTAGTTACTGTTATTAAAATTTTAATTGTTTGTGGGTGACAAAGCATGAATTATGGCTAAACTCTCTCATTAGCTTATAATCAAATGTACTGTTATGATTTATTTAAGATTGTAAATTAAGTAATTTATTAAATTAATTATTAGTGTTAAATTATTATTAATTATTAAATTAGTGGAATTCAGGTCCAAGGTAATAAGTGACCCAGGTAGGAGAGAAACTAATAAAAGAATTAATTAACAAATAACAAAAATAAAGAAAAAAAATTAATTAAAAATTCTGGTATAATTTTGTTGCCAATAGTTTTATTCATTATCATAATAGAAATGTGATGTGCTTTTGAAAAGCAAATGATTTTTCTTTTGTTATAATGTGCTTTTGGATTGGTCTGACTGGTTTTAGTTTTGTAACTAATGATTTATGTGTACAATGTGGTGAAAAATAAAAAAAATTATAAACAATGATTGGAAATTATGTTAAAAATTTTTATGTTAATTTGTTAATAAAATGATTGATGACTTCTGCATGAGAGTGGTAGTGTCTGTTTTCATCTGCAAGGCTCTAGGTTCTAATTATGATCAGGCTTGGCTTTTTAATTTTCAAAGCTTTAAAAGATGCAGTTTTTTTAATAGTTATAAAAAAGGAATACCTAAACTTAGCTTCAGCCTATATTAAGAGTATAAATTAAGAAAAAAAATTGTAGTTCATTCAAGTTACAAAAAAAAAATTTAATTTTTTTTACAAAAATAGGTAAATATTGAATTTATTTTTTCTATCATTTCAGTTGGTGAAGTCGGTCAAAGATTTTAATAAAATGTTGAAAAGGTTTAGAAAGGGAGTGTTCAGTTGGCCGGAATCACAACACATTGCTGAGAATGCAAAAATATCTACTTCACAAATAGCATTTAATTTAACTGAGTATAAAGCTGATGATTATATATGGATGTTTATGGAGAACACAACTTTCATTAAACCACTGTGTATGTATAGTAAAATATTTTATTCATTGTAATGTTAAATTAATTTGTGATCAACAAATTTCAAGAATATGCCTATAAAAATACATTGCTTATTTTCATCTACCATTTACAGTGGCCCCTTAATGTAGCGATAACTGCTCCTTGCTTGTCTCCCACTGATGAAATTTTTACAGGATGGAGTTTTTACAGTGCCAAAATGTCATACCCTTCAGTTTGCTTCATCTTAGCGAGAAGAAAGAAGTCACAGGACATTAAATTTGACAGTTTCAGGGGCATGGAAATGACAGTCACATTGTTCCAGTGAAAATGTGTTTTGTAAGCTGTGTCCTGTTACTTAATTGTACTCCCACAGTTTAGGTTGTTCATAACAAATTAAATAGAACTCTGTTTGGTAGCCTAATCCTGGAAGATTATGGGCTCTTCATTATGAAGAGTGGTCTCTAATCTCTGGATTGTAACTGTTGATCCAACACTGGTTGCTACTTTTGAATTTCAGTGTGAACTTTGGATTATCCTGTGCTTGTTTTCTAGTTCACTTTCTGACAGGTTTTGACATTGTGCTGTTTAAAGCAAACATGAAGATTGCATGTGCTGTTCAAAATGATACATTGGCTGGCTGGATCATTCTAAAGGTCTCTGTTATGGATTTCCAGAGTTTGGTGCAGAATTCAAAACTCTCTGCTGATCTTATAATCTATAATGAAATTTTTGTTGTATCTCTACTTATAATCAGAAAAATAAGCATTAATACAGATCCCAACATATACATGGAACTCTGCATGAAGCTCATTGCTCACCTCAGCTGTATACTAAGCCGTGCTGAGTATATTTTTTTTAAAGGACTAATTTCAGAATTATTACATAATCATTATATTTAATCAATAGGACTAAGTATGTTCATGTTCAGGGAACATTTTAAACTTTCTGTAGTCACATCCTTTAGTTGTTTTCCACATGCTCAACTTCAGGTGTAGGTTCTTCCTTCATGTTGATAATTCTTCCAAAAATGAGAAATTATTTGTTTATATGGAACAAAAATAAAATTTTTCTAACGTTACTACATTCATACTAGGAAAATAAACTATCAGTCCTTTTGTACTTTAACCATAACCCAAAAAGATTCCCTTTGTACTTTTAAGATCAAGCTTCTTTCTTTTCTCTTTTGGTATATGCATCCACACTTCTGCACCAAACAGTGGTTTTATTATTTTTTTTTTATCAAAACTGCTTATTATTTCAGAATTCATAAGGTGTTTTACCTTTTACTGTTCTTTTTCCAATTCTGTTAACCAGATACACAGCTGTATTTAAACAATTTACATTTTGTTTATTTGCCTCTGATAATTTCTTTTGATGAAACCAACAGTCTTTAAATATATGGCCCTTCTTATGACAGAATGACACACAATATTTTTATTTTTGATAGAACTTGAATAATTCTTGCACTGATTCTTTTTATGTCCAACCTTTCCACAAGAAAAATATTTGAGACTAAATTTATTTACATATTTAGAAGTTAACACCACAGCATCTTCACTAAATTTCAAACACTGTTCTTCAATCAATAATCTGCAGTTAAATTGCTTAGAGTTTGTTGATTTTCATCCACCAATTCCCAAGTAAACACAAATGTTTATACTAATGTGGCAACATAATTATTTTTGTAATAATCATGTTTTCAGATATTTCTTCCTTTTACCGCTTAATAGCAGCAGTTAAATTTTGAATTTTTAGTTGAAAGTCCATAAAACTGTTTTCAAACTTCAAATTAAAAATTTGTTGCTATAATAAATGAATACTTGAATACTCACTCTTATTGATGCTCATATATTGTTTTCAGTTTGGTTCGCATTTCATTTGCAGTCTTGCACATTAAAACATGTGACAAAGGCCCAAATTCCATGTATGTTACTAACACGTCCTGTAAGCTTGCATCATAAATTTCATACTCTTTTAATTTCGCAGATTTTGAAGCATCTGGTTTCTGTATGTCTATTGGTAATGTCGAAGAGATCTTTATCTATCACTACTACTTTCATCTGGAATTTCCAAACGTTCCAGTTATTTTCACTTAACTTCATAAACTGTTGTGATTCCATATTTATACATGTGGTTGCAAATCGACAAAATTTTCATGACCACCATACCTCCGTTCAGTTATTTTTCTGGGTTCATAACCTTTACAGAGTACTTTAAATAAATTCACACATTGAAGACAGCAGTTTACTTCTTAAATGTAATTTTAATCACTGAAACAAGAACTTATAGCTCTAACAAGAATTATTATTTACTGCATATATTTTTTTCATTAATTTTTTTTTAATTGTTACTATCAATATTCGCTCACTGTCAATCGACAAAAAACATCTCAATTGTATTACATTTTTATCAGTGAAATGTAATATTGTTGAAGATTAAGATTTACCAAATAAAATTTTAATTAATGAAAACAGTTGTTATAAACATAGGGATTACTGAAAATTTCTTTTAACTGAATACATATAAATTATGATTATTTTTTTGGTAGACTGTCTGTTAAATGAAGAACAATAAACTCTTTAAAATATCACATTCTGTGATTGAGAAATGATTTTACTAACAAAAAAAGCAGACTGACTGGAAAAGAAAAGTGTTTTCAGTTGTATATTTAATAAAAATGACATTTTAAGTTGTCCAAATAAGTAACAAGTCCTCTTTTGAAAAATTTCTCTCATAAAAATCACCAAACAATTACAGTGATTACACTAATCAAGATTTTTATTAAAACATTATTTGCTCCATTATTTTCCTTTATCAAATTATATTAAATGTAACTTTAATTTTAGATTTGTTAGAAAATGTATTTTAATTTTACTCATTTTTGATTCTTTTATTAAAACTTAGAATAATCAAAATTGTTTCTGTATGTATTTATACATTTAAGAAATAGTTATTATGTTGTGTTGTGAAACCCTTAGAAAACTGGAATTTCCTTATGAAAAAATCTTTTGTCAGTAACTTGCTGCCCTGATGGGGAGTCTTACTCTTTTAAGACCTTGGCATCCCTAGCCTATAAAACTTTCTTCCCATTACACACGAAGCTGCAGAACCCTTACACCATACACATACACCACAAACAGTACATAAATTACAATATATATTCTTACACAACAACACAATATCTTATACAGTTTCTTCTTACACTTACACTCAGTAGTCTTGCAACACCTTACATAATACTACCATAACCCAAGTGGAAACTATCATGCCAATGGGTGGATGACTGTACGTAGTGAGTCTCAAACGGTGCCCTTTGAGCACCAGGATAAACTCAGTTGTATGCAGCCCTAGCTCCAGTACGTGCACACTCTGCTAGAGTGGTCCATTAAATCGCTGTTACTCATGGGACCAAATGTCAATCCCAAATAGCAATTTTTTGCTGGTTGTTGGTCCACTTGAAAAATTCAACAAACCAGGGAGTTTGAAAAGGCTTCAATCGATGTTGTCAGCCAAAGATGTGTCAGGAGATAAAGGTAATATAACAGGGGGGGGTTCTAAAATTTCCAGAGTATGGTTTCTTATAGTGAAGTATAAAGAGGAAGGTAAATGCTTCTCTAAGGTTTCTCCATTGCTAATAAACAAGAGTTGCAGCTCTCCAAAGTCTATTAAAAAGATTAAGAGTGGTGCCCTGCTGATTGAGGTTGTTGATGATGAACAGAGTCGGAAGCTCCTAGTCCTAAGGTACATAGGGAAGGACAAAGTAATAATGGAGCCACTTTGTACCCTAAATTTCAATTTCAGTAAGGGAGTGATTTTTTGCCATGACTTGGCAAGTTTAAAAAATCAGAAATATTAGAACTAACACTGCAATCAATCACTTCTGCATATAGGATAATGAGGAAGGAGAATAGTGTAGTTGTACCAACATCCTCACTTATTCTAACCTTTTCTACACTGTCTGTTTCTGAACGAATAAAGATTGGCTATCTCTCTGTCTACGTGCGACCATATGTGCCAAACCCAAGAAACTGTTTTCAGTGTCAGGGGTTTGGTCACAACAAATTTGATTGCACAAAGGAAAAAATGTGTGCACATTGCAGCCGTACAGGATGTAATGATAACACATGCCTTGAGATTAAAAATGTATTAATTATAAAGGTCTACACTTGGAAAAGTCTCAGGAATGTCCTGTTTATAAGGAGGAAAAGGCCTATGCCGAAGATTTGTGCTGAGCAGAACGTGTCTTTTCTTGTGGGTCGTTGGGAATACAGAAAATCCTTCCACTTAAGGAATCCTGTACAGTCCAGTGTTATTTTGTCCAGGCTCTTTCTAACAATATGCAAAAAGAGAGAGAGTGTGCATTATGCAAAAAATTGACCAGATTGATGCAGATTTTGCCATACCAGGTAAAAGACCTCACTTCTACTATTGCAGCATTGGTACAGGCAAGAAGAAGAATATTTTTGGTGGAAAGACTAACAGTGGTTTACTGGAAACCAATCCTGAAGGAAATCATATTAGCCACGTGTACTTCACTAGCGAAAAACATCCCTGCAATCTCACTGAAGATATTAGTGCCATTTAAAATGAATATCTGCAACTTATACCTTCCCCCAAATTCCGATAACAGTGAGGATGATCTGTCCAATCTGTTTTCATAGATTTCTTTGCCCTGCCTAATAATTGGCAATTTCAAAGCCTATCACTTTTTGTGGGACTCATCATCATGTTCTTCCAGAGGCAGTGTAGTTGATCACAATGGTGTATAGTTGACAGCTGAGAACTTGGAACTCTGCATTTTGAATGATGGGTTGTATATGTTTATATTGTCTTCAGGTACATCTTTGTGCATAGATCTGTCCTATGTTCAACATCCCTACTCCCATGTCTTAACTGGTGCATTTCCAAAAACCTCTTTGGAAGCAATCACAGTCTGGTTGTTATCTCAATCTGTAATAGTGATTTGCCTCAGAGTCAGCCATGCAAATGGATGGTTGGGAATGCATACTGGATCTGAGACAAAGATTCCTTTAGCCAGTACGACAAGAATGGTAGTGTGATTTACTAACTTTACAAGTTTGCACACTTGATACTCAATAATTCAAATAAAGGCTCTTGGCGGCCTTCCCTAGTGAATTATTGCTTTAGTCTTGGTCAATATAAAAAAAATGACATGAATCCGGTTATCTTACTAGAAAAATTTTTTTAATATTGTAAATAGCATGAATGCTGATGCTGTAGTTTATATTGAACATGATAATTCTGTTGATTATGCTTTTGTGGTTGGCAATCGAACATATGTGTTTGTCCTTCCCAGCATTGCCAGTGTTTTCGTCGCGGAGCTGTATGCTGTTAAAAAGGCCTTAAATATACTTATCTGTTCAGATTCCATGATTGTCTTGCAGGTGATTAATGAAATGTGTAACCCAGGCACCCTGTTGTCTGTGATATACAGTCTGTTATTTCTGATATGAACAGCATAACAAATGTGAGCTTTCAGGCAATTTTGCCATTGCCATTAATTGTACGGCAAAAAAGCTTGCTTGCAGTCTCCTTTCACTAATACCATCTTGTCTGTCTTCTGAAGAGGGTGGGTGGTTCTTGATGAGTGGCAGAGTGAATGGAATGTTACCATCAAAAATAAATTTTGTCCAGTTAAGGACACTGTGTCACCACGGAGCTCTTCATGCAGGAATAACCATTGAAAGGAGGTTATCATCCTTGTGAACTGTGTCTGTTATGTAGCATTGTGTCAGAAGTTTAAACTAGGGGTAAACATCCAAAATACCTAAGGCAACAATGTATCGATGTTATCAAATGTCTTACGATTTCTTAAGGCCTTGCATCTTGATTCTAACATTTAATGATAATTTTGCTCTTTTTAAGTTACATTTTTAATGTTATATTTCATTGTAGTTTTACATCACTTTTAGGATATGTCTTAGGTGTTTTCCATCTATGCTGTGTTTTTATATTACTATTTTTTTAGTTTTTAAGTTAACTTTTAATACTTGTTTATTATATAAATATCATATTTGGGTGCTGAAGATAATAGTTTATTGTGTGCCAGGAAAAAAGAAGGAAAAAAAGAAAAATAACTTTTCCCCCAGTCTCCATAGGAATTTGAGCAGGACGTAGTTACAATCTACAAAGTGCCATAAAGTATTTCTTTGGGTGGAGTTATTTATCTTGTTTCATTGCCTGTCTTCAGGTAAATCATCTCTTTCTCAGCGATATGTTTTTCCGTAACCCTTGATATAATATTATATTACATTAATTAGTCTGTTAATTCTTGTTTAACGCACTTTCCTTCTTGGTAGTGTTCTGTGAGTTTTAGCCAGTGATATTGTATGGAACGTATACTAAGTATACTACTGACGTATTGCTATTATGAAGGCTAGTCACCTGGGCCAGTTCAAGGTGACTGACCTTTTGACAAGCTATTCTGTACTCTGAATGAGTGTCATCACATTAGTAGCCTTTTTTGTTGTTTCTTTGCTTCCTTAAAATTAACAAGAAAATTGAAAATCCCACAGCATGGAAAAATGAGATCTTATTAGAATATTGTTGGTTTGTTTTTTTATTATGTGAAATTAAGTTTCAAAGCAATTTCTGATGATATTATGAATGAACAACGCAGTGCAACGATGATGTCTGAAATTTAATCTGAGAAGGAAGAACATCGTGATCCGTGATGATGAAAAAATGAAAGCAATTAAATATTTCTGCACGTTTCTTACTAAATAATCAATGAAATTGTTACTGTTCATAGTCCACTGTGAACAGACATAGTCTTTCTCCATGACAAAAAAAAATTATTCTTTGGATATTTTAGATTGGAAAATTTGACTGGCCACCCCATTGCTCAGATTTAATCCGCTAGTGATTTCTACCTTTGAAGATGAAGTGGAAAGTTAAGTTTAAATTGGTTTCTGCAAAGTATGCTTTGCGAGTGATGAAGAGCTGCAGGAAGAATTAGTTTTCTACATTTACAAAGTGTATATTAATGAAAATATTTTATTTTTTATTTTTATTGAATGCTTATTTAGAAATGAATATATTTTATTTTAATTTCAGTTTTACCTGCATCATCATCTTCTATTTTATTTGTTTGTAATGAAGAACGTCCTGTATTATATTTAAAAAACTCTGCTCACAGTTGTTTAAGAAGAATACCTAAGAGTAAAACTGAATGTGAGAAAACATTAAAATATCTTGATATGTATCATTTTTATAAGGATTACAAGGTATTATCTGCTCCACAGTCATTAAATTCATCATTTCCTGATGTAAGATTCTTATTCTGATTACTTATCTTGATTTTTTTAATATTTTATTTTGTTATTTTAATGTAATAAAGTTTATAAAATTAAAATGGTTAGTTTAATTGACCATAGTTATAGTAGCATTAGAATCTAAAGGAAATTTTACATCCTGTTGATAATATATATATATATATATATATATATATATATATATATTTATATTAATCCGATCAACTCAAAAACAGAATAATAATTATTACATAAGTTATTATTCTGTACTTGGGTTCATTAGATTAATATAATTTGTATAGTCCAGAGGAATATCATTCTCGAAAGGATTGATTTAAAAAAAATAATATACATATATATTATAAACCAAATTCATCCACCCAAGTACAGAAATATACATTAAATAAGATAACACTTACTTATTTCATATTTTTCAAAAATGTTTTTGTGGAAACCCACATCTTCAGTTGTACTTATTATTAAAATCGTACTTTAAACTTTTTGTATCAAATTACATTCCACATTTAATACACTAAATTCAACTGAAGATGTGGGTTTCCATGAAAACATTTTTCTAAATTATGAAATAAGGTAAGTGTCATCTTATTTAATGTATATTTCTGTACTTGGGTGGATCATTTTGGTTTATAATTTGTATATTAGTACAGAGGAATATGGGTACTGACTTTCGAAAAAAAAAAATAAATATATTTATATATTTTTTCTAAAATCAATCCTTTCAAGACCAATATCACCTCTGTACTAATAATTGTATAATGTAAATCAACTTGATCCACCCAGGTACAGAATCAAGAAATATCTTACACTATTTTGTTATTACTCAACAAAAGTACTTTCATGGGGTCCGCATCATCAATATAAAAACTTTTTGTATAATTACATATTAAACATAAAAATATTATAAGATTAAAATTAAAAATTTAAAAGTTAAAAAATAAAAGATTAAAATACAAAACATATGCACAAGGCATATGGAATCAGATGGGTATCTCTTAAATAAATATAAATAAAACAATAAATTTTCTAGATGTCAGTATTGAAATTAACAAAAGTAATCAAATTATAGCTTTGGTGTACGGAAAACCTACAGCCAATAAAATAAAAATTCATAGAAAATCAAATCATCCCTGGTCTCAAAGAATATATACAAATATGATTAATAGGGCCACCCTTTACACACAAAATAATAAAGAAAAGTTATACACAGAAAAAAAAACTATAAAACAAATTGCAATTATAAATGGTGTTGTTAATTGATAACATATATAAAAAAAAAGTATCGAACCCTAATAGTACAATAACTTTAAAACCAATACATAATACACAAAAGGTTGATAACATTTACTTAAAATATTCATATACCAGTAGTATTGTTGAAAATATAACCAAAGTTTATGACAAGGATAAATTTAAACCTGCATACAAAATTAACAACCACATAATAAAATATTTAAAAAACAATAATAATATTTATTTATACAATTTATGTGATGTTTATTAGATAAAATGTAATGATTGTGAGGATATCTTTGTAGCTAAAACCGATAGATAATTTAAAGCCAGATTTTATGAACATTTTAGGCATTATAAAAACAAAAAATTGGGCTTTTCTAATGTTGCAGATCGTCTTATAACAATAAACATTCTATCTCTGATGTTAATACCAATTTAGAAATTAGAAAAGGCAATATATATAAAAATTAATATATTTTAGAAAAATATTATATATATAAATATAAGCAAAGATTTAACTTGATCAACCTACAGACGGATTTTGAGGTAGATCTGCTTATAAAAGCTGCAATAGATAGCAACACTTTCATAGATATTATATAGAATTTTCATTTACTTAAATAGTATCAGTATTGTATTTGCTGGTCAATGTTACCCAATTGACTCCATATACCTTGCATATGTCTTCGTATTTTAATCTTTTATTCTTTAACTTTTTAATCTTTTAATTTTTTTAATTTCAATCTTTTAATATTTTTATGTTTAATATGTAATTATACAAAAGTTTTTATACACAACTAATGATGTGGGATCCTGCGATAGTTCTTGTAGAAAAACAACAAAATAAGGTAACATTATTTCTTAATTTTGTACTTGGGTGAATCAAGTTGATTTACATTCTGTATATATATATATATATATATATATATGCACATGTGCACACACACATACACACCACTAAATAAATAAATAAAACATTAATTTAATGTTACAGATTTTATTTACAATCTAAAATATATTAAATAAATCAATAAATAATTAAAGAAGTTTTTTTACAACAGAGTAGTATTTATAACAAGTCTACAATGGTTGTGTTTTTTTTTTTAGTTTTTGATAATTGATTCTTATGTATTTTTTAGTGATGAATCTGAAAATAACCTGCATTTTTTCCCTCACATCAGAATTTTTTGCAAATTTCAAAATTTGTAAAAAGTTGAAAAATTGTGAACAATAAAATAGATATAAAACTTTTTTTATAGTAAATTAATATAATCACTTTTTTTTTTACTTAAACTATGCATTTGTATAGCTAAATGGTAGAGTGATCTGAAGAGAATGACAGAGGAGTCATTGACCCCTTAATTTCTAAGGAAAATTGCCACAAAATAAGCCTAATTTCTATTATACTGTATTTTAAAATTAATTTATTTTTATTAATTAAATTAATTTTTATGAGGAATGTCATACCTTTGAAAACTACTCTCCTTCTTCACAAAGTATGTAAAATACTTAAAATTTTATTCCATGTGTTGAAGTTTCTACCTCCTTTCCATTTCTTTTCTGTCCTGATGAAATCTCTCAACCATCTGTTCGCTAACGGGACCTGATTTTCAGAAAAATAGTCCATGTGTGAATTTAGGAAATGAACCTTCAAGCTCATGGAACAGCCTAAATTTTTGTACTTCTGCAGCATGTTCTCAACAATTGATTTGAAATTCGGATCCTTCTTATTGCCCAGAAACTTAATTACTATATCTTTAAAAGCTTCCAGGTTTCTTTTTCTGCAGCTTCCATTTGTTTCTCTAATGTCAGTAAAGACAACATCCTCTTTTAGTTTGGTGGTTGATAATACTGGAAATTTGTCACAGATATATTTAAAACATTTAGCTTCCAGGTTTCTTTTTCTGCAGCTTCCATTTGTTTCTCTAATGTCAGTAAAGACAACATCCTCTTTTAGTTTGGTGGTTGATAATACTGGAAATTTGTCACAGATATATTTAAAATATTTACCTTCTTTTGGTAAGGTTTTGACAAATTGCTTCATCAAGCCTAACTTGATATGCAGAGATGGAAGGAGAACTTTATTCAGATCTACGAAAGCTTTATGGAGCACATTTTTGGTTCCAGATTCTAATGAAGCTTTTTTGGCTAATCTTTCCTTATCCAGCGATTTTCTCTGTTTCTGCTATTCCATTCACACAAAAAACAAGGAAACTTTGTGTATCCTCCGTGCTGCCCAACAGGATTAAGAGTGGCGGGGGTGGTATGGCAACAAGAACATCACCAGGCGGGTGTCTTCCCCTAAGGGATTGGGATGTATCCTCCTTGTTGTCCTAGGAGCATATCCCGTTAAAAGCCCAACAGGGCTAAGAACGAGGGTGGTTGTGGCAACCTTACAAGGTGGGTGTCTTCGCCTATGGGGTTAGGATATCCTAGGAGCATCGATATTATTTTGAGATTGCTGCACATAACCCACTTACAATTGTCATATTTAATTTTATCAAGAATGAATTCCAGATTATTGTAACGTTCTTTTAAATGGACAGAATGTCCAACGGGTATGTATTGGATACATATTCCCATTGTGAAGAAGGATAACTTTGAGGCTTCTTTTGGACAAATTTATGAACACTTTTCGAACAGTACTTTTATATGGAATTTAAACCAAGTTAAAAGTCCATGTATATCAGTGCAGAAGACTAATTCTCCTTCCAAAAAATATGAAGAAAATCCCTTTTCTCTGTACCTGAACCAGGAAAATGAGGTATCAGCAGCTAGCAAGTTCTTCTTTTTAAGCCTCGAACCAAGCAATTCTGAATTTTCTTAGGTCTTGAACCAAGTCTTTTAGTTCGACTGTGAATAAAGCTCTGATGCACAGCTATCTGCGAGTTCATACTTCTCGAAGTTATCTTCATTTCAATCACGTGTGGAGCAATCTATTTCAGGTGAATTTTCTGGTGGAATTGGCATTGGTACATCTGGACCATGAGGAACTGGGCGTAAAGTGACATATTTGGAAGGACGATCCTTTTTTTATTCTTCAAACTGAAACTATGAACACCAGCCTAACAAAAGTAAATAATTATTGGTGTGATTTTGTGGCTCTTGACACTATTGAAATCTAAATCTGAATGCTTCTTGTTCACCCTTTGACCAGTATCTAAGACCTTCAACACATGTGTAGCAAATGTGGTGGAGTGCTCAAGTTTTGTCTTGATCTCCTATTTTCACTCAATACGTGAGGTACAGTTTTTGTTAAAACTTGTTATATTTCTTTTTTGCCTTTCCACCATTAACTCACTACAGATGTAATAAAAAGAATCTGCAGAATTTTTGCAGCCTTTTTGAAAACAGAAAGTTTGTGTTATGGCCTGAAAATATATTTTCCACTGACAAAAAAGGTTTGATCATGAAGGATGGAAAAAACTAAATTTATGCATGCTGATGGTTGAAACAGCACTGATAGTAGTTGCACTGTGCATGAGTGGTAAGTATAGCTGCCAATAAACATGTTACATCTGGTTAAGTCTTGTAAAAAACCTGTTGGCCAAGCTCTCCCACTGTCCCATCATCTTCAATATCCCCCCCTTTCCATCCTCTTCAGTCCACTCAATTTTTAAGCTATAAGAATGCATAGTATAACCCAAAAAAGTTAATACGTTATACAAATTTATCATTAAAAAAAATTCTATCTATTTGATTGTATCACATTTTTGCAAATATGTTATATATTATATATTCAACTTTTTACAAATTTTAAAATTTACGGTTTGTGAGAAATTCTGATGTGATGGGAAAAATGAAAGTTATTTTTGGATTCAGCACCATACAGGGATGAATTATCAAAAATTAAAAAATATTCCACAACCCAAATTTTACAAGCTTGTGTAATTGATGAAAATTTCCACCATCTGCTGCTAGATAAGCTTTTACACTCTTTAATTAGATTTGTAGATATCTTTTGTAATGTAGCTCCTACAATTTTTACAGTTTCATTCTTCATGATTAATCTTCAGTGGTATGAGAAGGTAATATATATTTATATATATTAATTAATATATACAGTACAAACTTGCCATAGAAAAATATCTGATGATTAAAATATGGATACTTGAGGAGGAGACTACTGCTTTTCAAAATGAATTTTTTCAGAAATATTAGGTTTCAGCTGCTGTATGTGCTGCAATAGTTTCTTGTAGGTAGCAATATTTTATACCCTAAAAGGGTAGTAAATTAAATTATATCTTGTTAAAAATGATAAATTAAATATATAATTCTTCTGTGAAATAGTATGTATAACCAATTTTTGTCTGCATAAAGAGGTATTTGTTAAAACATAATATACATGTTGATTGACTGCTCTAAATTAAGCTTCACTATTCTTTAATTTAGTAACACAGTTGGAACCATGCATCCTTATTGAAATTAAAATTATACAAAAATATATTTGTACATTTTACATTTTTATTAACAGTTGAAACTGGTTGCAATAACTGTTTGAAACCATAGTAGTAAAGTCATTTAGATTTATTTTATTAAATTCTTTAAAAATACTAATTTTGTAAGATCATAATGCTAAGCATAATTTTATAATATTTTAGCATAATTGTGCAGCTCTTAATGTGATACGAGGAGTTCAAACCTGAAAAAAGTGACTTCAGCAATTTGCTTTAAATACAATCAACAGCTTGATGAACTGAATGTACACTACTTCCTAATCATTTGCTCAAGTGATTGAGAAACACTTTAAATTTTATTTATTCAGCTCATAAATTTCAAGAAATATATTGAAAGAAATTATTTTATCTGTATAAGAATTCATTTGCAGATAATGTTCCAAAGTAAAAACTTGTTCTTGTCTGTATAGAAAACCCATTTTACATTTCTATATTCCTAACAATTTTAGAAACAAGTATGGCTGATTAACTAAAGGAACACATGAAAAGTGAAGAAAAATTCATTTTTCTTATATATTCCCCCTGCAAAGAGATACATCTTCAAAATCTAGGTTGTATGACTTTTGATCTGTGTTTATATCTATCTGGTCAGGTTATGTGTATGTTCACACTTGTATGATGTGTTTGTTGTGTATGAGTGTGCAATGTGCATTGCAATACTAGCATTCTATTGATTGATATTTGCAGTCTGCTACAGATATCTATGAATAAATAAAAAAATTAATTTATCAACAAGCAGTTCTTTCAAAATGTGCATAATTGATTTAAATAATATTAAATTTTGTTCATGAAATGTAATAACATTTGTTCATAAACAATACGAAATATGACCCAACCATGATCAGTGATTCTAATACTGTCAAAATGAAATTGATAAATATTAAACAGTCACAACACTTAAAGTTTTGATTCCTCTTAACGTTTTGAGAAACTAAAACGTAAATCTTCCAAAGAATCTAATGCTGAATTGTTCAGACTAATCATAAAACACCAATTTATACTAATCAAAATACCATGTTTATTTTATACATACTTGACCAAAAACAATGGCTCTATTTGACTTATTGTAAAACAACATATTTATCCCAATCGCAGCACTAATTGTGTTTATTACAACAAGATAAATTTCAGCCAACCACAATTTCCCAATTTTTAACAAATCAGAAGAGTGACCAACTAGGATGCCCTAAATTTAAACCAAATGCAAGACATAATTCTTCAAATAAATATTAACAGTATATTCACACCAATAACTATTTAATAGTTTAGACAACAGCAAATTATTTGATAAAGTTATCAAGATTTTAGTATGCTCATAGTTCAACATTGTAAAACCTTTCACAATTTCAGTTATTTTGTGAGATCTAATTTAATATATGAAATGCTGTAACTACGAATTTAGTATTTATAAATTACAAACAATAAAATAATATAGATGAGGTTATAAGTTAATGTTTCAGCAGAGCTTGATTTCTGTTTATGAAGAAAAACAGTTTCTTTTAATTATTAATATTTTTTTATTGGGATGATGCTTTAAGTTGAAGTAATTACGCACTGGATCACGCACTGGTAAATGTTCTACTGTAATTGACTTTGAAGGGGAATAGTTAATTAATTATAAAATTGTTTGATATCACTTCAAAAAAAAAGGTTCTTCTGAATGTATACTTTTTTTAATGTTCTAGCTGTTTTTTTACAGCTACGTGTATACAATTCTTCGATGTAATATGTAATTTCTCAAAAAAAACTTTTTTATTAATTTTAATATTCTATTATAGTGCAATGTTGTGCATTTATTAAGTTATACAGTTTCTTCAGTTACAGGAAGGTATGTTCTAAAACAATTTCTTTTTAGTGGCATAAGGAATTTTTCATATCAACAAAGTTTGAGAAAGATTTCACTAAAAGAAATTAATTTTGAAATATTATGAATGAAAACTTAATAAGAGACCGATGTTCTACCTATATTAATCTGCATACATTTCATTAGTACAGATGTTTTAAATAGGATGCAAACCTAAATTTAATAATATCCCTTAAATATTTTTTTCACGCTGTAAGATGTGAAAGTTATAAAAATATTCAGATCCCATATATTACTTTCTTAATAGATGTTCAAAGCTATTTCCTCTAACCTATGCAGGTTTTTACCTGCTTTATGATATTTATAGCCACTTTTCAAAATGTTTGTTCACTAATGTCTGTAATCTGATTTTTAATATTAGCTTCATTATACATATGAGGATTATTCTGAAAATTTACATTTTCTAAATACCCACAGATAATGTGATTTATGGAGATCTTGATGACTTTTGGGATCAAGCAATCATTTCATTAGGAGTATGACAGGTAACACTAAGGGACCAAATTACACGTTTTTTTGACAGAAGGAACAAAATATGTGAACAAATAGAATTTATCATGCTGAATTCAAATATGTAAATAGATTTTCTCCATTACCCACCATTTTTCTGTGATTCCTAGGTAAACATTTAAGAGAAATGTAAAACTTTGCATGCGTGCAGGCCACTATTCATCTTACCTAAAATGTGATTCTTGTATTTCATTGATGCTGGTACCTGTTTTCCATAACCAGTATTTGCTGGTGGAAGTGTTTCCTGTGCTTGTCACTGATTATGCCGAGATTATCCAGAAAGAAATCCAGATGTGAATCCAAGAAATAAATTTTTAGAGACAGATTACACCCCATATGTTTGTATGATTGTAACAATTCTCCCGCAATGTCTCTGTAGTTGAGGGAATTTATGATTTCGCATAAAATGTTTTTCACAACAGTTTTAAATGACCTCCATGCTAACTTTTCAACATGGCTTAACAGTTCTTCAAAATGTCATTAATCAGAGTTCTTATTTGGGTACCAACAAAAATTGTTTCTTGATTTTAATGTAACTAACACGAGAAAATGTTTCTTACAAACAATGAAATCCAGCACCGTTTTTATCCATCAATATAACATAGTTTTAAAAAAGCCCTAATTTTATATGGAGTTGAGGTAGAAGAATTACTTCTAAAGTAACTAGTGGGGGATGCGCAAAATCTTTCTGTCCAGGCATAACTGCTTCATACTTTTGCCATTCCTTCCTGGCATAATGATTTGTCTTGTCCCTGCTGTCCCATTCACACAAAAAAAAAAGCAATAAAATATAGTGTAACTTGAGTTGTAAACATATCAATAAGACAGTAACTTTTAAATCACAACATATATACTACTTGTTGAAATGTATTTTTCTAAAAGGATTTTTATATTGTCATATCTTTCTTTCATGTTGGCATTTGTTGTCATTGTGCAAAAGGATAGCCTTTAAATTAGTTTTCAAAGAATCAATGAACAGTGTCATTCTGTAGAAGAAGTGAACCAATGATAATGCATATATCATTTAAAGCATTATTCCATATACATAAGTTATCCCTTAAAAAATACATACATTTCTGCAAAAGCAATACTTCAAAAATGTTATCTCAACTGTGGGTAATGGAGAATTTTGATTGCATTTTTGAATTCATCATAAAAAGTTACATTAGGATTGTATGTGTTATGTGGCATTGTGTTGCAAATTAAAACTAGGGGCTGACAAGTGAAATATGTTAGGGAACAATGCAATGATGTTGTCGACTATCTTGTGATTTATAAAGGTCGAGCATTGTGATTCAAGATTTTAAATTCTGGTGTTAATTGCCAGTAATTTTTACAACCAATAAAAAATTTTTGCATTTACTAATGTGGTTGAATGTCTGTTTCTTTTTTATTAGGATTGTCTGGATGAATCATGTTTGACATTAATTTCATCAGTTTGTCTGGATGATGACTTTCAAGTTTGTTACGAAAATGTTATTTTAAGACCTTTATTCACTACTGATGTAAATATTTGTATGAATGTTGTCAATAGAGTTCAGTATGTATTTACTCACAATGGAACTCAAGGGATTATGCAAGTTAACATTAACTTTCAGTTAACAAATGTAACATTCTTTCATAACCAGAAATTTTATAGACAGCATTCTGAAGTGAAATTTTATCGATCTGCATATAATGGTAGTAGACAGCCTGCACCGTTCATTAGAAGCGGGAGACCTGGTTATGTTCCTGGTAGGCCAATAATATCTGGTAAAAAAGTGATTGGCAATGATGTTGATTTAGATCAACATATTTTACTGAGTGATGAACAGAAACTTTGGCTGACAATACCTATAGCAGGATTGCATTCTGGGGGTCATTGTGATGAAAATAAACGTCTTAATGTATTCTTTCTTCAAAACATGAAATCTGAATGCTTTTTACAGGTTTCATCGAGTTGTGAATCTGCTGAAAACAAGGTTAGTGAAAGATTGATTATAAAATGTTTTTCTATTGTTTTTAATTATTACTATGATTACTGCTTCTGAATGCAAAGGAATTTGGTCTTTGCACTTCCAACAGTTATTTGTATTTTTGTTCTGCTCTCATCTTAATAATTGGTCCACTAACTTTATATCAATTTAGTAAGGTTACATAACAATTAATAACTAAAGTTAGAGTACAGTAATTGAAATATAACCTGTTTGAGAATTAGCTGTTTCTTAACTGTAAATTAATTGTGTAATTTATTTTACTATTGTTTTTTTTTTAAAAAAATGAATTTAATTTATTTAAAATTACTTCATGTTCGTTAATTATAACTGGTTCATGTATAACCAAAATATCATCCATGCATCTGACTCATAATAAAATTTTATGTACGTAATTTATGCCATAGACTATTCTACTTTCAAATTCCTATAGATAAATTTCTGACAGCAGAAAGGGAAAACTTTTTTCCATGGGATTTCCCTATCTACTGTAGTGCTAGAAATAATCTATTCTGTAAGTAGAATAATCTATGGCATAAACCACATATATAAAATTTTATTATGGGTCCGATATATGGATAATAATTTGATTATATATGAACCAGTTATGTATAAAAAACATGAAGTAATTTTAAATAAATTAAATTCATTTTATTAAACGTAAATATTGAAATAAATGAAATCATTATAAATAAGAATTCTAATCATCCTTGGTCCCAAAAAATTAATATTTTTACATGATAAATAGAGCAATAAAATAAAATAAATAGTATAAATATATAATAGTATAAAAAATAATAGTATAAAAAAAATAGTATAATAGTTATAATAGTATAAATGAAATAAATAGTATAAAAAATATAGCTTTAAAAGATGGATACCATACGTCATTGATTGATAATATATATAAAAATTATAATTCAGAATTTTTGATTAACACAAACTTCAATACTCATAAATAAAAATAAAAATAGTGAACATATTTATATAAAATACTATTATACAAATAAAATTATAGACAACTTAATTGACTCATATAATGATAAAAAATATAAACCTG
This sequence comes from Lycorma delicatula, assembly GCF_047948215.1. NCBI lineage: Eukaryota > Metazoa > Arthropoda > Insecta > Hemiptera > Fulgoridae > Lycorma > Lycorma delicatula. The sequence goes on along the minus strand of NC_134456.1, from coordinate 111,259,942 downwards.
ATAATAATATAATAAAACATTTAAAATATTATAATAAAAAGATAAAAAATAAATATGATTCTTCCAGTATTTATAAAATAAAATGCAACAATTGCGAAAAGATATATATTGGAAAAACAAATACGTCCTTTAAAAATAGATTTAATGAACATTTTAGATCATTTAAAAATAGAAAAATAGTTTTCTCAAATGTAGCTGACCATTTTATAAATAATCTAAAAAATAAATATTGAACATGAAAATAGTAATAAAAATCAGAAATTTTAAACATAAATTCAGCCTTATAAATCTGTAAACAGATTGGGTACATTTATTACAATTATTTAAGTTGACATTCAATGATAAGATATTGATAAATTAATAGTTATTGCAATACTTTTTCATTCTCTCGACTGAACAAATAATTGTAAATTTTTAAAATGTTTTTAAATTTTATTAGGAAAATTTCTACAAGATAAAATGTAAAAAGCTAAAATTAAAGTGTAAATATAAACAAATCAATAATTTATAAAAAAAAATATCACTGAAGATAGGCTTAGGCCCGATAATGTTTTGATGAACATAAAAAAGTAAAGGTAAGAGTTTTTTCTAATTCTGTGTTTTGCAGAAGCTGAAAAAATATTATATATAGTTATTTAATGTATAAAGGAAAAAGAAAAAATGGACCATAAAAAATTTAATTTAAATAAATTAATAACTGACTATATCTATATGATAAAATTATCTAAAAAACATATGGTTTACATATTTCGGCCTTTTTCTCCTCTTTAGTCTTATTCTTCCTTGTATAATTAAATTAATTAATTCTAGTTGCTACAATATGGAACCTACTAAATTAATTGTTCTAGTAAGGGTTTATCAGGTTTCCTGTTTACAACAACGATTTTCTTTTCACGCTCTATCAGTGCAGTTAGTATGCTGCATTCTTAAGACTTAAGAAAAAAAAAAAAACAATGAAAGAGTCAAAAAATGAATCTCCCCTTTAAGTTAACAGAAATCTCTATCATATAACACTAAACTAAAACATTAAGCCCTATATGCAGCCGATTGCCTGTAAACATTTTCAGATAAAGAAATTTTCACAGTGGAAAAAAGTTGTAAGAAACATTTATGGTTCAAACTTTAAAAATGGAATCCACAAACTCAAAAGCGAAAATGAAATTTAGAGAAACATAGATAAAATCTACAAGATAGTAAGAAAAAGGTTACAGTTTTATGGCCACTTGTACAGAATGGATCCACAAAGATTTACAAAAAAAATCATTGATAAATTTAATGCAGTGAAAACTAAACTTGCGTGATTCTCAGAAGTTGATAAGACAATAAAAAATTAAACATAAACAAAAACACAGTACAAGATCGAGATCAATTTAGGAAACTTATAAAAAACTGTAGACTCTCAGCGAAAGCCAAAAGACCAGGCATAAAATGACTGAAGAAGAAAACTTTGTTCTCACAAAGCAGAATGAGAGAATACTGGAAGAAAAAAAAGAGTAATTCTGTTTGACTGTGTGTGTGGTCCCTAGAGGCCTACTTGAAAAAAATAAATAAAAGGCACAAGTGTTATATTTAAATATATATATTTATATTCTTTTTTTTTTGTTTAAATAATAAAAAATATTGCAACTTAGGGTGTTTTTAACTAAATTTTATGAACCTTTAGGTAGAGAATCTAAATGCAAGGTTGAATTTATAATTTTTTTTAACAATTAAAATTCATTGCAGAACAGCTTTAAAAGTATTTAACTTTTTGAAATAAAAGTATGTGATAAATACATAAATAAGAAGGTAAAATGCTAATAATAATAATACTGTTCAACTTTAAATTTACCTAGTAACGGTTCAATTTTAAGCTCTATGCAAATGGTAGGAAAGTTCAACAACAATGTTGTAAGTTTGTAGGTTATTCTTAAATCGGAAAGTATTTAGTGATTATTAGTAATATCTAGTATATCTAACCTATTAGTTATCTCTTTATAAGCATAATAGGAAATTAATTAAATTTTTTTTACTAGTCTCAAATATGAATATTATTATCATTTTTAGTTTCTGTGATTTTTAATTATTTGACTTTTTATATTTTTTTCAGACTCGTGAAATTTTGTTGGGAGAGAATGCTGTAAATGTTACAGACATGCAACAAACGAATATTTATGTGTCTGCTTACGGTGACCCAAACACAACAGATATTAGCAACTGGGTTCCAGTGCTGGCAGAAACAAGTACTGACCACACACGTCATTCAAGGACTGATAAATGTAAAAATGTATATACAGATATGAACATCAAAATACTTTATACGTATTCTGGACCTATAAACAGACCACAAGCTAAAATTATTGGTGTATTTATGAATTTTAGTTTTAGTGATAACAGTATTCACACTGAAGTACTTTTCAGAACATTAAAAATAACAAGCGCCGTTTCCTTTATTGATGTTACAAGACCTGATGATGCAATAATTAGATTTGCTGATCCTCCAGTGTATGAGATAAAGCTTCCTGCTGATTTTTTTTACCCATTTTTATCACGGTCTGTGAATAATTTGCCACCTTCATTAATAATGATCATATTTATTTTTTTCATTTCTGCTCCTTTACAATTATATTTTTAGTGGTGTCCTGTTGCATAATTTCCCTGAATAATTGCCTCTATAATTCTGCTTATTTGAATGTTGGTTAATTAGACTGATGGTAAAAAGAATGTAAATAAAAAAGTTGTGTTAATTAAACTACAATTCATTTTTTGTGTCAACTGTAAAACGATTTCTCTTTTTGGTTCATCAGTCACTTGACTGATTTGATGCAGTTCTCTATTAGTTAAATCCTGAGCTAATGTTTCAATTGTATCTGACTTATCCTTCCTAATACATACCATTGATGAACTAATGTATACAAAAAGAAAACAATTAATTAATTGTGTTTTGGTCATCACCAAACATTTGACTGATTTTATGCAGTTCACTATTAACTGAATTCTGAGCAAATGTTTTAATTGTATCTGGTTTGTACTGTCCTTCCTAATAAATACCATCGATAAACTAATGTTTACAAAAAGTAAAGAATTGTTGTTTTGTTAGGTTTTTTGTTTATTTGAATTACACTTTAAAAATTAGATTCTTAACCAATATTTTAAATATTACATTATTATTATTATTATTATACAGTAGTACCCTACAGCGATCTGTATTATTTATATAGATTTTATCATTATAATATTTTATTTTAGCAATAAGATATGTGTTATAATTCCTCTCCCAACATAACTACTTTGTTTAAAAGTATGTGTATGTTCAGTTATTTAATTATTTATTAATTTCTTATTTGAATAAAATATTTCCTTTAATTTTTTTTTTTACTTTAATTTGTTTTAACATTTTTCATATGCCCAAAACTTCTTGTAACATTATTATTTAAGATTTAAAATTACTACTAATTTTTACACTATTTAACATCTACCTAAATAATTACCTTTTAACATCATTATTGTATGGATATTTTTTCTAATGAACTTTTAGTACACACATAAGCTTCACTTTTATTGACTGCAGAAATTTTAACATTAAGGATTAAAGATTTTTCTATGTGATGCAATATAAATAAAATACGACTGCTTATATCTGACTTCTTTAGATACCATCAAATATATATATAAAATTATACCAAATTTATTTATATTGCACCAATAAATTTATATCCATTTTATCTATATTGCATGACAGAAAAAAAAATGTTTAGACGACATTGTTTTTTTGACAGCTATCAAAAATTAGTTACAATAAATTCTGAATGGCATGAATTTAATGCTAGGATAGATAGAAATTGCTAGAAGTTTAAAGAAAGATAAGAGGAAAACAAAGAATGATGTGTGATAAATTTTCTCATTTAGGTTGTAAAATTACAGAGGTTGGAGGAAGTAATGTAGATTATCAAAAGGAGCCTGACAAAAGCAAAGAGAGCAAGACGTCTGCTAGTAATCTAATCATTAAAAAGAAAGAAATTCTTGAATGTGTTTGTGTAGATCGTAGGGTTTTATAATATTGAAAAGTTGGAAAAATAGAAAGAAGAAGAATAGTCATGTTTCAAATGCATGTTGAAGGAATGTGTTGAAAATTAGGTGGATCGATCAAATTTTAAATGATGAGGTCTTAAAGTGAAGAAAAAAGTTTTATACCAGGATATTCTAGACATGAAAGTGGGTTAGTGGAACATTATTAAGACAACCACATTTATTAATTTGGTATTGGAGGGACTTATAGGAGGCAATAACTGTAGGCCCTGTAAAAACTAAAATTTATAAAACATAAAATTTAGGACCATAAATTATCATTAGGTTCCAAATTATCCCCATTTAGGCCCTTGTAAATAAATACAGAACCTTGTTAATTTACATGTAGGGCCTTCTCCTTTCCTTTCTATCTTCACTAACTCTCTGCCATGTTACTCCTCTATAGTACTTTCTCATTTCATTATCACTGCTATCTGGTCTTTCTCTTCTATGGATATCTTCTCTAGGCATTTGTTATCTTTGGAATGTACATTGTGTTCCACTCGTATCCACTTTCTTTCCAGAATTACATCTCCTGTATCTTCAAACTTGTACTCGTTCTTATTCTTTTCTCAACGTTCTTCTCTCCATTCCCCTTATTCTTTTAATTCACCTATCACTGTTTTTCTTAAGTATGCTTAGGTAAGCATTACACAAACATTCAGTTCTGATTTAAAGAGTTTTTGTATCTGCTATATGTTTCACAGCTTTGCCTATCTTTCAGCTGATTTTCTTAACATCCCATCTTCTTTAATAATTAATTGCCCAAAATACACAGTTCTTTACTCCCTCTATTCTCTCATTTCTTGCTACCATCATTTATTTTCATTAATTCTGTGTTACTTGAATCAACTTCTAAATCTAGATTTCCTGTCTCTCTTACTAGATTACTCAACATAGATCTAACTTTCTCTAATATAGTATGGGATTAGTGACTGTAGGAAGATACTATCAGATACCTGGACAAGAAATTTCATTTTATACCTAGCTACCTTTAGGATATATGAGGCAAGGTTCAAGTAAGAACTGATTGGTAACAAACCGAGAACAGTAGAAAAAATGAAAAATTTATCAGTGGTTTCAAATACATACATATTTACTTTATTTTTCTACTTAATCACTATTTTATTCCAAACACTTTTGATATTGTGAAACAAACTTCATCAAACCCACTGCATAAAATTATTCCACCACCTGGGATTTTAGACTTTTGCACAAAAATTTTCAACTCTTAACTTTCCTCAAAGAGTTTGAGACGCAAGACAGTTGTCGGAGGTAGTTTTTTGCAAGGTCAGGACTGTAAGGTGGATGATAAAAAATCTCTCATCTGAATTTTTGAATTGTTACTGTTGTACATGCGGCTGTGTGCATATGTCCCTTATCATGAAGAAGAAGAATTTCTGGTCTCAGCATTCCCCATTATTGGTTTTGAATGTGATGATGCAGATTAGAAAGCGTTTCACAATAGACTTGTGATGTGATGGATGTTCCAGGTTCCATGAAATCAATCAACAGCACATCCTTTTGGTCCCAGAATAGAGTTGCTATGATTTTCCTTCGAGACTGGCCTTGTTTTAATTTTTTCAGTTTAGTGGCAGAATGGCGCCACTGCATTTATTGTTGTTTCGCCAGAGCATTTACATTTTGTCATCAGTGATGATATGAGAAAAAAAATGTGTCTCTTCGTGGTAAAGCGGTTGAGAAAAGCACATGCAATTATCATTCTGTGATATATGTGAGCACTTGCCAACATTTTCAGCACCCATCAACCACATAGTTTACAACCTAGAGTTTCAGTCATCAACAATATTTACATTGAAACTTTTGGAAATTCTAGAGAAAGATTGCCAACTGTAAAGCAATGACTTTCTCTCACTCTTGCATTCACATGTTCAGTGAGATAGTCAGTCCGACACTAGGCCTACCATTTTTTTTCATTGTGAACATTTGAACGGCCTTCCTTAAACTCGCAACACCATTGCCTCACTTTTCTTTCACTCATTGAGGTAGGCACATATGTTTCACATGATTAATGGCAAATCTCAGCAATATTATATATATCCTCTTGTGTTCAAAATATATCACTGATTGAATTTCAAAACTGGTGGGATTTGTTATTACCACATTCATTTAACATACTATTTTGCAAAGGCTAACAACAATGAACTGACAGCATTGTGGTGGTTACATGCCAAACAGACCACTTAAAGCTACTGTGCATGTGTGAACCAATCAGTGATTGCTACATCTTTGGGGGGGGGGCAGAACTCAGGCCACGCTGGAACTTAGAGGTCAAGGGGAAAACTGGCCACTCACAAGCGGCGAGTAAGTGTGGCGAGAGCTGCATTGTCGGACCGTGTTGGAGTTCCTTGATGCGGTTGCTTCGTTCAACCGACATCAGTAGTTTACCTAAGGGAAAAGACTCCTACCACGCTGCTGTAGGAAGCTAACAGAGATATCTGTTAGACTCCAAGTGTTTTAATGGTGGACAGGTACTTGCTGGCATTCAGCGGATAACCATGATGAAGCGGACTGTGGGCCGACTAAAGAGATAGGTCATCTTCTAAGGAGAAGTCCTGAGTCCACCATCTAGCTACTCTCTCTCGACCTGTGCCTCTGGGAATCAACTGATCAGCGGCTTCAACTACTACAGAAGAAACATTCTCTGCCAGGTCATCTAACGGGAGTTCCTCCAGTCTTCGAGCAAAAACTCGAAGCCTGGCCGCACGACAACATTTTGAAGCATCTCTGTACGTCAAGGTACTCCTTGACGCGGCAGGATGCGAAGTCTAGAAAGACTCTACCCTCAGACAAAACTTCTGGGAGAGACCAGTGCCTAACTTAAAAACTCCATGATACCATGGGGTATCACCCTTCCCTGTCATGAAGACAAGCCTACATTCCTTCTTGAACGCAGCCTCGTCCAAGTCTGTGTTCTGTTCCCTAACCAGGAAACAGTTCCCTAACCATTCACCTGATCTGGCTTCCAGTGACTATCATTTCTTTCTTAACTTAAAAAAAGGCTTGGAGGGAAGATTTTTGACCAATAATGAAGTTATTGCTGCCATAGGTGGTTATTTTAAGGAGTTGGATAAATCAACATACCAAACTGGCATAAGCACTCTTGTTGAACACTGAGCTAAGTGTAAGACCTTAATGGTGACTATGTTGCAAAATAAATCGAAATATACCCAGAAAAATATTGTTTTTTTAGCCAGGCTCACAACAATTCACCCACCCTCATATGTATCAACATCAATGAATGTGTTCATATATTTCAGTGTTTCATATACACTATATATATATATATATTATATATATATTTCAGTGTTTACATTTAACTCTAAAATCATTATAACCATTTCAGGGGTTATCAGGGAAAAAAATTTTAACCTGAGTTTATCTCAAAAATTATGAACGCCATTTTTTTTTTATATGTGTTTATGTTTGCATTATTTATTTAAAAAATAATAGAAATGTATGTTGTTCTGAAGAATGCCATATCACTGAAAGTCACAGAGAAATAAATAAAATAAAAATGATGAGAAACTGCACTTCTGAATAGGGTTTAAAATAAAATTATACTTATAAATACATTTTCGTGGCAAAAGATAAAATTTACAACATTATGGAAATGCAAATGCACATACTTCACTTCAGTTATTTAATTTTTAAGTTCCATGGTGTTTTTTCTTCATTGTACTGTGCATATCAGTAAATAGTAGATTTTTAAAAATCTAGTATTGTAATCACATATTGTAAAAATAAAGTATTGTAATCACGAAAAAATTTGGTTTTCAGATTTCAATGGAAATATTCATTTTGACCATCTCTGAATCCATTTTTACTAGTTTCAGCATGACATCTGTGTGCACGTACATACATATTTATTTTGCATAACTCAAAAACGATTAGGCGTAAATTTTGAAAATTTGGATTTAGGACTGTTGTAACATCTAGTTGTGCACCTCCCCTTTTGATTGCAATTGACAGTACCAAAGTGTCCGAAAAAGCCCAAAATGCAAAAAATTTGAATTTTGGACTTTTTCTTAACTACAGTAATAAGCCTTCCTAGAGAGCTTTTCAACTATATATCAAAGTGGTACTTATTTTCATTGGTTCTAGAGTTATAGCCTAATAAAATTTTAATTAACAAAATATTAACAAAATATTCTCACATTGGTGAGAATCTGACTTCATTTCCTTTTTTTTTTTAATTTAAATAAATTGATTTATTAATTACTAACCTGTGATTATAAAAAAATGTGGTGAGAATCTGACTTCATATACTTTTTTTTTAATTAAAATAAATTGATTTATTAATAATTACTAACCTGTGATTGTAAAAAAATGACAATCAATAAATAATAATTTAATAATAAAAAAAAAAAAAATGAAATAAAAATATATGTAATTTAATAGGCATACAAGTTAATGTGGTGTCCACATCAGAATTTTTATTTCCCTGATACAATATTAATTTAAACACAGGTCAGGTCAGCAATAATGAAGAGCTAGTGATCAATAATGAAGAGCTAGTGATACAAGAATTATAAAACTTCTGTTAACAATAGTGTGTATCTCCAAAATTATTTTGATAAAGAGAATGAAAATGTGATAACTTAGATTTTATATTAAATTTCACTTTTTTTTATAAATTATTTTTTCAGGGAATTAAACTTTTTTTTTTTTACTAGTACTCATGAAAAAAATGAAAGATAATGTAAATTGCAACAAAAAATAAAACAAATAGTAATAAAATCAATTTATTATAAATTAAAAATTAGTTTTCGAATTTGTAAAATGCTTCTCCTTTATAAAATTAGTCTTCTGACATTCATAATTTTTGCAGTGCTTTTCAAATATATGTGTAATTGCCTACAAGCCATATTACAAGATGATGATGTTTTTCAAAATTACTCACATAGCTGAGGATTGTAAATGTGTTGAAGTTAAAACTAATGGTTAAACTTGTCATCGCAAAATCAGCTGATTTTCGACAGTTCTAAGGTTTGAGTGCTTGGAAAGGCAGTTGGGTGGGGTGGGTTTTCACTTAACCACACATTTCAGGAGTGGTTGGCCTAAGTTTGTTCAAGACTACACATTTATTGGTATATTTACAATTACAAGACTGTGCACAAATGCCTTGGCATCTCTGCAGAGTACTGTTGACATCATAAATAAATAAATAAATAAATAAATAAATAAATAAATAAATAAATAAATAAATAAATAAAAGATTAGAATGATTAGAATTGTACAGAAAGCTCTTCAACCTTAGCAAATACTTAAATTTGGTTACTTATTATCAGAAATACCACTGATTATTTACCTTCATTATCAGAAATACTACCTTCAATGTCCTTTTAGAAGGTCATTTTAAAAACTTTTGTTTAATTAAACCTTCCATGTATGATCTTTGAAAATAGATTTAATTTGAATATAGACTTTTTTAAACAATGCTGACAATAAAAAATAATTTACATATATTTTATAAAATATAGTCAAATATGACAGCTTAAAATATAACAAACCAGATGATTTGTGTTAAACATAAATTAAGTGTATATAATGATGTAATCCCATGATAAAAGTGTCTAAACAGGTTTTAGTGATTACTTGCTGTTAAAAAATAGAAAAAAAATGTTACAAAACTCTTACTAGCCTGATTTCATTGTTTATTGTATATCTATTGTCTATTACATATATTTAACATGTATTTTTTTTTAACAAAATTCTAAATTAATAACAGATTCTGATAATCGTAGTGTCTAACCTTTTTTGATACAATTATCATTTTGTTTTTATTTTATATATATTTCAGTTTTATTTGTATTAACAGAAATTTTTATTTTTTGAGCAGAAAAATTGTGATATCTGTGAGACTCTTATCATATGGTTTACAATTTCATTGTAATTTTTTTTAATATAAAAAAAGTTTAAATTGATTAATCTTCAGACAGAGTTTGACAATGATTTTCTTATCAAAACTGCTGTGGAAGCAAATTTTAAGTAGATTTCTTAAAATATTAGTATAGTACTGTATGTGGTGGCTAACCAAAGCATATTTATGGATTTAAAAATTATATATATTATTATATTTAAAAAGTATATATTATTAAGAATGTTTAATTTTTATTTTAATTGTTGAATACATATATTATACTACATATGGAATAATTTTAATTTCTTGATGGATTGAGGTTTGATTAATTTGAGGTTTTTTAATTTGAGGGTAACCTTCAAAAGTCTTTTGATTACAAATAAGTATTGAAATCAGATAAGAAACATTATTGGATTCTGTACTGTAGTGGATAGTTGAATTTTACTTTTATTTAATATAATTAGTACAGAGAGAGATATGGCAGCAATAAAGAAAACACACACACACATGCACACACATTTTTACATTAACAAAATGTTGCCACAGATATAGAAGAGGACTTTTGTTCACTTACCCTTTAGTCATTTAAATCTATAATAGCCAATGAGAGCAAGCCTCTTTAGTTACATTTTCTTTTAGTTCAGGTAGTCTTTAATTTATTTCCTGCTAGCAATTCTTTGAATAGACTAATGAGTATAATTATATTTATTGACCTATAATTATATTTATTGACCTATTTTTTCAATTTTTTAATAATTTATTAAGCTGTTACAACTACATCTTTAATCACACTTAGTCAACCGTTAATTAATATAATTAAAATATAATTAAAACAAAGTGCAAGAGACATTGTTCAACCATCATCAAATCGCCGTAATTGAGTTAGCACCATCTGAAAAAAGTGTATAAAACATACATTAACTAACAGTAGATTACATTTAAACACAAAAATATTATTAAAATACACAGTTAATAAGGCTTAATACACGGTTAATAAGTGCTACGGATATATTAAGGAAATGCAAGTAAAAAAAAATAACATATCAGATAAATAAATTCAGAGAAATAGTACACAACACAGAAATTCTTGTGGTAGAAGAGAATTGCCCACAAATTGCCCACACAGTGAAATAAGTTGCAAACCATATTTACAGCATAAATAGTTGGAAGCTTGAACCACCATGAAAGATATATTAAAAAAATGACTAGTTTTAGAAATTTAAAGCATTTTACTAAAATAAAAAGGATGAAATAAAATTTACATATAAAATTTACATAAATAGATTTTATGTAAATAGATTTTTATTTTACAACTCATTAAGTGCTTTTAACAATGCATATTAAAAAATTATTTCCTTTTTACACCTTTATCTCTGTAATGTAGCTGACATAAGAAAGGTTGTGTTACAAAAAAAAGTTGGCAATATCTCAAGAAATTGTGAGAGGTTGGCATTAAATTGTGAAATCATGTCTTCAACTTATCAGTACTTGTAATTTGAAAATATTGTTTTCTTGTTGTGCATTTTCCAAAGCTGCAATACCATATTACTGTGTCAGTAATGTAGAGAAATATGTAACTTATAGATAAGTGAATACAATTATGTAATTTTTAAACATGCATTACGTACTTGCTACACATAAATATTTATTTACATATACTCTATACAAACTGGATATGCAAAAATCAAGATTTTTTTAGAATAAACTATTTTATCTCTAATAAATCATTGATATTATATAGAGATGGGAAAAAGTGATTAGAGATTGTACAGTTATTGTGAAATGTAACTGTATCATACCTGAGTTATTGATGGAGGAGTTAGCCGTGTCATTATGAGTCTGTTGATCAGGAGATTCATTTATATTTTTGGTGTTTGAGTTCAGTCGAGTGGGCACTTCATCCAGATGCTGTTCTCTATCTTGTTCAACAGCCCAATTATCAGCCTGAGAAAATTTAACTCATAATTAACATCTACCAGCACATCATCAATCATGATTTATTACAATGTAACATTTTATTTTATTATAGACAATTATTAAATTAGTTTTAGATGCTTAATTTTTGATTGAGGAATATTATTTTCATTGCTTTTTATTTTAAGATAATAAATGTCAATTATTTAGAATATGGTAAGGTAATTCTGTCTAACGTAATTACCAATTACTAAAACAAATTATTGTGTATTTGTGAAAGTGATTCAGACTAAATAATAGTGTTTATATTATTTTTTGCCTTAAGTGGTTACTAAAACAAATTATTGTGTATTTGTGAAAGTGATTCAGACTAAATAATAGTGTTTATATTATTTTTTGCCTTAAGTGGTTGAGTTTGGTTTTAGTAAATCACAAGAATAATCTGAACAGTATGTGCACCTTAGTTTTCTATATTATTATTTTTAGTAATATTATACACTGTGAAAGTTAGAAAAAAGCTGGCACAAAAATATTTATCAAGTTTAAACAGAATTTACACTTCCAAGATTAAATTGATATAAATACACAATTCTTCCAATTAATTTTTCTGTAATTTAAAAAAAACTCTACTGTAAAAAAAAAAATATTAGGTAAAAAAATTACAACATAAGTAAATTCAATTTTAGTTATTAGATGTTTACATGATTATAAATGGCACACAAACATAAACACACAGCACAGTGGTTTAGAAAAATTAGCTGATTTATAGGTAAAAAATAAATATTTTACAAGGGTGGATAAAATAAAAGTGAGAATTTCCATTTTGAACAAAACGAGCTGTTACTTCAAGATGTGTCAGGTGGGATGTCAGGAGTGGGCATAGTGGCCAGCCATCCTTGTAAGATCCTGTCAATAGATCGTAATCGTAAGTAATGTCTGAGAAAGTGAACTTCTTTCTGTTACATATTCCATTATCAGATTTCTCATTCATAAGGGCATAAAACACTTCATAATATTCTGTGGAAACACTTTCAAGGCCATGTAATTTAGCATGGCATAAGAAATTCATGCAGGGCAATGAAGCTTACAAATGAAAAGAATAAGAATATTTGTCACTCCATTGACATTCCATGGTTTTTGAAATTATTATTTCAATAGTTAATATTTATAAATTATTATTTCCATGGTAATAACGCCAATTTATATAAGAAGTGGTCCTTTTCTATGAAAAAATAAGGCCTCATACAGCAGCTGTCACAAGCAAAATTGAAGGAAATGAGATGAACACAATTCAATGTCCTCCATATTAATCTGTCCTCCAGATTAATCACCATCCAATTTTCATCTCTTTGGACCAATCAAAGAAGTTCTGGGAGACCAACAATGGGGTGGTACATCAAAAAGGAAAAATCTACTGGGAAAAAGCATTTCAAATGAAGAAACGATATAGAAAAATGATGTAAACTTGTTTTCGCTTTTAGTGCAAATAAAGAATTTTTAAATGAAAAGTCGTGTTTATATATTTGATCCACCCTTATACTGAAAATGGGTTTTATTTTTTGAGAGTAACAAATGGTGAACAACATTATGTATTATTTACGTATGCAATTTTTTAAGAGCCCAGTATGATGATTTCTTGACTTATTACTAAACTTTCCTTTATGTATATGTAGCCAGGAAAGTAAAAATGTTACAGAAAACATTTTTTTCTTAAAAAAATGAAAAAATAAAAAAGATTATACATAACTTCAGAAATAATCAATAAAAAGTAAATAATATAAATACGTTTTTCTTTATGGAATTATTTAAGAATTAGACTTAGAATAAATATTTTTATTTCTGCCTTTCATTTTCTTTTGAAATGTTTCTATATTCAAAATACTTTAATTTACTTTAAATAAAATGGGTTTAAATAAAATGTGTACATTTGTGTCTTGAAATTAATAAAATGTAGTCATTTCATGAAAGACAATAATTAGCACATAAAATAATCATGGTACATAGGTGCACAATTGACTTTAGTGCAGGGAAAGAAGAAAGTAAGATTAAACATTCAGTAATTAATACAAATATAAAAGAGTAATATTCTGGAAAATGAAGATGTGGAAATGAGAGTCCATTATCAGAGGCTGAACCACAATTTATAATTCCTGTAAATTAACAAAGCTGAGTAACTGAATGTAATTTCATTAAATGATGTTGGCATTCAATGGGTAAAAATCACAGCAGATAATTTTACTTAAGTAAATGAAAATCAATTGTGGAATGTGATAAATAAAATACACATACATCACATATTGCATCAAAGGTGGCTGTTGAAGCAGTATTGTTGCCAATATTATTTTTCTTATGTAAGTGATTATCAATGCTGTTGCCACAAATGACATCAAAAGCTGCTCCAGTCATCAAAACATTTTCTTCACTACCACAACAAACACCAGCATTTTCCACATGATTAAGTTCCTGAAAAAAATTTATAAATTAATTTATGTGAGAAAGGGATCTGTGAAGATCTAAATAACTTACATGAAGATTTTTAATAATCAATAAATAACAAATGCCAGATGAAAAAATGTCTAGCCTGTAATACAATGATATTAACACAGAATACTCAATGCAAGAAGTATGACAATTTTGATTCTGGAATGAACTTTTAAATATAGTGTATTTTGAACTGGGCTTTAGTAGCTATTGTTGTCCTAAAAACACTCTTTTGTAAATTATACTGCTTAAATGATGCTCTCATTTATAGAAGCAGATGTGGAACTTTTTTTCTGGAAGTCTTGCGTTCTTTTATTATTATGGTGGATATTAGCAATTTTTCAATAAATAATGGTTAAAACATAATTTCAATAAATAATGACAAAATGAAAGCACAGTCTTTCATTTTGGAACAGTGAGAAATTCCTACGGCTATTCACTAAAAAAATTTCTTAGTGAGAAATCATAACTATTCACTAACTCGGGTGAATAGCCATTATGACTTGTTACAGTAAAATATTTCTTGGCTGAGATTACCTCATGATGAGTGTACTATGGCTAGGAGCATAATCATTATAGTCTACTTGTCTAGTCTTTTCCTCTGAACAGAATATCACTTATTTCATCAACCACATTTATTTATCTGTCAGACCATAAATTTCACACCCTATTCACATTTGCATCTATCATTTTGGGTTTGGTCGTCCACTTCTGAGTCGTCACTCATATCTCATCTATCTTTGAATTTTTTATGCCACCAAATGGTTATGGCTTTTTTAAAGTAACCACATATGCTATTTGGAAAATGATGATTTTCATGAAAAACGTTTTGTTTATACTCTACCCTAAATGTCAATCACTCACATTTTCATAGTCATAGTTCAAATGCGCTTATTATTGTTTTTGCAACAGAACACTAACAAATGGTTCTGCCAACTTGATATTTATGCAAGTATTTGGTAAAAATGGAAAAATACAATGGCTCATGTGATTCCAACCAAATCATTAGATGGGTTATTCTACATGTTCATTTGAGTAATAAAATTATTACAATCATATCAGGTGATATCAAGTTGTTCAAATAAACTGACTTCTGTTAATGACTGATGAATTCTTCATGACAAGAGGTATTAACATCCTTGCCTTTTGTTCTGGGATCAAATTCCAGTCAGGTTTCACTTGCTACAAAATTTTCATCCCCACCAAAAAAATGACATTAATTGCAATTTGACAATTAAAGAAAAATAAAAATAAGCTGAAAACGAAGTGAGATTTTTAGTTTTTCCACATTAAGGTTAATAATCCACAGCCGCAAGCAGCTACGATTTTATCCGCTGCAGTTTACAGTATGTAAGCCACAACAACACTCATGAGCAATAAACTTAGCATACATGACAGCAATAATTAAATTTGGATTCTAAATTATTTTTGTCTAATAAAATTTTTCTGATGATTAAACATGTCCTTTCTCCAACCTACCAGCTATAAAGCTCTCAAAAAGAAAAAAAAATTAATACAATTTTAATAAAATTTAAAATCTTAAATTATTTCACACCTAACTGTTCATACAATATGTGTTTAAAAACTGAGTTTCTTATAATGGTAATGAATAAACTCAGAACTCTTTATATATAGTGAAAGGAAACAGTAGTTTATTTAAGTTATATATTAAGCTATATATTTATAAATAATATATTTATTATGGAAGAGTGGTAGTGTTCTCTACCTTTCATATGTTTAAATAACAATTAAGTCTTGGCATTTTTGAACGGTACAGAATTCATTTCATAAACAAAAAGAAAAAAGCAATGTCTGAATTGATGCATAAGCCTGTTGACACCATTTGAGTAAATAAATAATGCTCATATAACCTCAGATGTGCATTTACAAACATAATTTAATTTGGAATTCGAGATAAAAGAATTATTAATATTTTTCTGCCTAATAAAGTATATATTTTACTGATCTGATTAAGCCATATCCATAAAGTTTTATTAAAAGAAAAAAAATCTTTTGTATTTATATATATATATATAAAAATGGTCACAATCATTACATTTTATTTTATAAATTCCACATGAATTATATATATAATTATATATATATATATATGAGTGTGATCGTTACTTTTTAAATATCTTATTATAAGACTGTTTGTCTTATAAGAGTTGTGGTATTATTAATTTTTGAAATTTGTTTTTTGTATATTATCAATTAAAGAATCATTATAACCATTATGTTTACCAATTTGTTTTATAACATCTATTTCTATTGTGTGTAATTAATTGCTCTATTAACCATATGTACTAATTTTGTGTGACCACGGATGATTTAAATTTCTATGTAATGTGGTTTTATTGGTTGTGGGTTTCCTACATACTGATATTAAAAATTGTTTATTTTTGTTAATTTTGACACACATCTAGAAAATTTATTTCTCTATTTATGTCAATTTCAAAAGTAAATTTCAAACTATTATAAGAATTAATTTTATTCAAAATTATTAAATATTCATTGTGCATCAGAATGTATATAAATAATTTCAAATCCACTCAGTAATATAACACTGACTGACCAGGTTACAAGGTATTTTTAAATTTAATTTTAATTTAATTCTTAATTGACGTCACATTTATACATATGTACTTATTTTGTTTAATTGACTTCATATTTTGTATATATGATAGTAATTTTAATCTTTTAATTTTTATTTTAAAAAAAATTTGTTATATTTGATATGTAATTTTCTATAATTTATATACAACCGATGATGTGGGATCCTGCAAAAGTGCTAATGAAATAAAGAAAAAAAAAGGTAAGTGTCATTTCATTTACTTGGGTTGTTCAAATTGGTTTTTGATTATAAAAAAATACAATATATAAATATATATGTAGGCATAAATGCTTCAATGCATTATATACAGTTCATGAATAAAGCTTTTTCTAAATGGTGAACAACCAAAGCGAAGAGTGTTATTTATCACTTGTGAAACACAGCAATAGAATGATGAACTGTTTTGAGATATGAGAAACATAAATAAAATTTCAATGAAAGACTGTAAAGAAAGAAAAAAAACAAAACAGATTTTAAAAATGTAGTACTCAAAACAATACTGGTCTGCACAATACAATAGCTGGTCTGCTAGTAATAATATACATATTGTAAAGCGTCACCTTTATAGTAAACTGACATCAAAACCCATCTCATAGAAAATGACTGGTCATCAGGCAAAATTAGAAAAAAAATGTTTAGTTAAGAAAAAAGATTACATATGTAATAATATATAGTAGGTACTAGGTACAAAAAATAGCCCTGTACACTAGTACAGGGCTATTTTTTGTAAAAATGCAAAGTAACAGAAAATAAATTGAAACTGGTTAAAGTTTAATGATCTCAATAATTTGAAAAGTTTCCAATTTCATCATCCAATACAAGATGAATCAAATTTAAACAGTAATTTTACCATTTTATGCAGCAAGCAGTTCCGAACTGTATGGTGGTGTGGGGGGGGGTTAATGTTCAATCTGATAGAGAGGGGGAACCAGCTTGGTTAGTTCCACCATTCTGTTCTGTCGTCAGTACAGCCATGAATGAGCAAGAGGTTCTGTCGCCTGTTGCACAACTTATAATCAAAGTTTTTAACTAATGAACGCGTTAAACATGTGGAAATTTTAACATGTTTAAAAGTATAATTTGGGGACGCGCTACACTGTTCCAGAACTGAGTGTACGTGGGCCAGATAATTTAAGGGTGGGTGAGAAGAAAGTGTAGAAAATGAAAGTTATGATTGATGCCTAAGGTCAAGTCGCACAGCTGACAACATCTGTGCCTTTGAAAGCTTATCAAAGGTGACTGCCAATTCACTGTTGAAGAAATTGCATCAGAAGTTGGTATCAGCTACAGGAGTGCTCAATCTATTATCACTGATCATCTTGGCTTTAGAAAACTTAAGTGCTCAATGGGTTCTGAGGTTGTTAACTGAAAATCAAAAACAGGTCAGGTTGGAGAACTGTGAGAGACTTCTATATAGATTTTGGCAAGAAGGAGATAATTTTTTGAGGCATATCATAATATGTGATGAGACATGGGTTTATCATTGCACTCTGGAATCAAAAATGGCAAGTAAGGAGTGGCGAAGGAAGGATGAGGGCTGCCCAGTGAAGGCCAAAACCCGTCTGTCAGTCAGAAAAACTTTGCAAAATTTTTTTTTGACTAAAGGGGAACTTTAATCATCAATTTTCTCCACAATCCATGAATGGTAAATGCGGCTTACTAAGCTGCCAGCTGCTACAGTCAACAAAAGCCGCCTACCAAAACAGAAGATGGAGTATGCTCATTAGAGATATCATCCTTCTCCATGACAATGCCAGGCCGCACACCACAATTTGACAAGAGAGAGATTGGAAAAAATGCATTGGGAAACCATTGACCACCCTCCCTACAACCCAGATTTGTCCCTCTGTGATTATTTTTTGTTTGTGCCCTTGAAATGCTTGGAACAGAACAATTAAAAAAAAATAAAGCTGTTGAGTAGCATGCGTGAAAATGGTTGACAACTTATTCTCAAACTTTTTATGAAATATTCAAGCTTCCAAATCATTGGCAAAAGTGTGTAGATTGTGCAGGAGACTATAGATAAATGATGAAGGTATGAATTGTGTATGTAATTAATCAATAAATTTATTAAAAAAAAATTACTGTTTATATTTGATTTACCCTCGTACAATGCCAATTCTATATCCTAATTTAAACTGACGATACCATGCCACATAACATAATTCTAATTAAAATAAATAAACTAATAAATAAATATCAATGAAATCTAATATTTATTACTTAAAATTAATAAAATTATATTCCATACCTGATTTATATGTTGGCTACTGAAATTAATTTCAAAAATGGAATGTAATCTTTTTTGTAATATGTAGGTTTACTTTTTAAAACAATTCACTGAACACAGTTAAAATCACTGCAAAATACTCCAGTTCCAGTTACAATCTATTTCAGACAGCTATAAAAATGTATACCATACAGTATCTATAAAAGCAAAATATTGTAAATCAATGAGGATATAGTGGTCTACCGAATAAATCATAACCACTACAAATTAGTTAAATGTACTCTATTCTGAAGAATTGAGTTCCCCTATTGCAAACTAATGTTAACTGGATAGGCTGTTTCAGGTTTTCCATTTGAATGTCAATAAAATAAGCATTACATTTGGAAGACCTGTTAGATACATATAATATTTTAATTCTCATTTCAAATATGTATTTTTAAAATTATTTTTATAAGGCCTTACATAGAAGTTGCATCCTAATGTAACAAAAATTATGCTGGATGTGGCTAACAATTTGAGCCAAGATTATTTAGTTATAATATTTATAGTTATTAATAATAATAAGTTTCTCTAACCATAGTTCTATTAGGAGTGGCAATTACTCAAATATAAATCATATTTTTTTATTCAAATGACACCAAAAAATAATATTTGCCTGCTCCAAAAAAGTGCTGCTCCCCCCAAAATGTGCCCCAGGAAAAAGCCAAGTGGGTACTCAAATTGTGCGAAATTGAGCCCAGAACCAGAATTCAAGACCCTCTTTGGGATAAAATATACCTGACAGCCAGGGATGGACAAAAACCCTTTTAAGGGTTTTTGAAAACCTTGTTTTCAACAGGGAAATTCATGTAATATAAATAACAAAAATGTATTACTGATATAACTCTGCTAATTACGAGAACATCTTTTTTTTTCATTTAAAATCTTTACCACTTGGAGCATTAATCAATTTAACAACTAATTAGATTAATGAATCTTGTTAATATTAATATCATAACTGTAATGGTTAAAGATTATCTAACACAGGATTACATTTACCAAAAAAAAAAATAAAAATATTCTTAATAACTCACAAGCACTCAAAGAAAAATAACAAAAGATAGTATACCCTGTTTATATCATCTGCAGCAGATCTGGTAGTCGATTGCTCATTCTCAGTAATGTTATTGGTGCTATTAGTCATCATTGGCAGACTGACTATGCAACTGGTAGTTACTACAGTAGCAGTAACGGTGGCAGAATGTCTACTTGATTGATCGGCTTCAGCTAATTCAGCATCAGACACTACTGCAGTATCACTCTGTCAAAAGCACGCACAGATTATTATTTTAATATACCCAATAAATTATTTACTCCATCAAATACCAAAGGGCATGCATCAAAACAAGAATAAACAAATTTTTATTTGTAATATTGAATAATAAAAGGGAGAATATTATATTAGAAAATGTATTCATTATGGATGTAAGGAATTTGTACAATATTAATACTTTGTTCAATAATCAGTAAAACTATAAAAAGTATTGTGATAATGCAACACACTAGTAAAAATGATTATTGTATTATTTATCTGGTGCAAAAGATATTTTTTAAAACATGTTAAAATCTTACTTAATTTTAATATTTGTAAATGTAATAATAAATTAGATTACTTTTTAATAAAAAGCTAATTAAATATTTGTTAGTCTCATTAACATCATAATCCTTACCTTCATCCATCTACTAGACTGAGTTGCTAAACCTTTTTTTATGAAAAATCATCTACTAGACTGAGATCATAAACCTTTTTTTTCCCCTACACCCCTGGGTTGGACATACAATTAAGTAAAGCTCAGTCCAGGGGAGCATCCTTTAACTGTAAGGGGGGCCTTCCCACCTACCAGCAATAAGTCCGGCATGGTAGATCTATGCCGTGGCATATTCTGCCATAGCATTCCTGCTACAATACGTACAGCAGGGAGAATCGCGCCTGCCCACTCTATGTAAATAATATTCAAAGGCACCATGGCCTGTAAACATATGGGATAATTGCAAATTCACCTCACTATGGCCATGTTTGATCCACGCCTCTAGATCTGATATGAGACATTTATTCCACAACGATCTGTCACCTGTTGCCCATCTTTCACCCCAAATATTGAGCGTCCTACATTTCGCATCTGATGTATCCATGCCTCCATACCTATTACTCCTTTCCTCAATCTGTAAATCTATCAGGGTAAATCTATCACGCATGCTGACTCGTAAGAGACAGTTATGCAACCTGCAATTATGCTCAACAGCGTGCATCTGCATGTATTTTATTTAGATTGCGTTTCACTCTCACAGCAGGGCCCAAAACTGGGGAGGCATACAGCATTGCAGACATTACTATCAACATTATTAGTCTTTGTTTAGAAGCGCAAGGAGCTGTAAGTGACGTCATCAGTATTTTAAGAGCTTAGTGGTCTTCTCTGCCTTGTCACAGCATTCAACCACATGCTGGCTAAATTTGCATGCTCTATCAATCTTTACCCCTAGCTACTTTACACTTGCTTTGTTCTGGAGTGGCTGGTCTCCCACTCTTAGATCGATGTGACCTATCTTTCTTCTGCCGGTTAATGTTGTAAACTCAAATTTTTTTGATGATCTAGTCCATGTTCATTCAGCCACATACTTATACTAACAAAAGCTGCATTGCCATGCATCTCCAAGTCGCCCTCCATCTTACTGCTGACCAAGACGGTCAAATCATCAGCATAGGTCACTGTTTCAGCTTCGTCTGGTAGATGGAGGCTAAGCACTCCATCACATACTAAGAGCCAAAGAAGCAGGCCCAAGACTGATGCTTGTGGTACCCCCCAAATATCTGGAATTGCAGGCTCTTGTTTTGTACGTCTGCAGTTATCCAATGATCCTTCAAGTATTCCCCAATCTGCCTACATAGAGCTATCATAAGGGCCATTTTATTGAATTCCAGGTTAAGGATCTGAACGCGTTCTTGACACCCAAAAATATAAACATTGGCATAGAGCTCGTTCTCCATGTACTTCTGCCCAGTTTACCACTATGGCAATGGCTTGAACTGCTGACCATCTGCACCAAAGTTTGAATTGATTTGCATGGATGCTGACGTCCACTTTGAACTCCTCCAGTAAGAGGAGACGTGTGTCTTTCCAGAACCTTGGAAAGACCTTGTTCTCTGGACCGTAATTTGCAATATCAATCATTTCCCAAGGCACCAGTTTGACCAATTCCTTTAGCAAAGATGCAGGGATACCATCTGGTCCTTTCGATCCTTTAGATTAAGAATCACCATGACCTCATTTGCAGAGAAGCGTTTCCTCTCGCATTCAACTACTAAATCATCTCCCACATGTTCTCTTGGGAAGAGCCTGGCAATATGCTCCATCGCCTGGTTACCTGTGAGGATGGGTAAAAGTCTCTCAAACCATTTTGTTGCAATCTGATAGGCTCGTTCCCACAAATCCTCATCCAACTCTCCACACAAATCTTGCCACTTACTTTCCTTGGCTCGTTTTATTTTGTAATTTAATGTTCTTCTGTTTGTAATATACTCATGAGCTGCAGCATCATAGGCATCACCGCCTATTCTTCTGAGTCGTTTACTGAAATTCTCAAGTTCTTGCCTCATGTGCTTGATTGTGTCCAACCATCAATATGCAGGCTGAAACCTCCTGTCACCAATTGGTATTTGCGCTATTTCTTGCGAGGTCTTGCAGGACTTCAGGTGTCAGCTGTCTCCCGTCCCGTAACCTTGACATGTTTGTCACTACAGTCAAAAACTGCCACTGCGTCAGTCTTTGAGGTTTAAATTGATCGATTGACCGAAAGGAGCGATTGATTATCTGGAGGAGCATGGCACGGTGATTGCTGGCTGTCTCACCTTCCAGGACCATCCAGTTACAGTGATTATAGTCAGTTTCAGTGATTTTAGTTCCATCTGTTGTCCAATATTGTCAGGTCTAATATGGATGAATGGCCCGGCCCCTTGCTTCAAAGGTCAGCGTTGAGTCGTTCAAGCAGTACAGCCCAGCTGTCTGCATCAGGTCCGCAACTATCTCACGTCACCGATTTGTAGATGAGTTGCTTGCTACAACTGTCTTGCAGTTTAGATCACCTGTAAGTATGATCTTTTTTCATGTTCTATTGATTTCATCTTGCAAACGTCCTATGTATCTCTCATAAACATACACATCACAGTTTGGACTAATATACGCCCTTATTACAATAGCTTCTGCCAACTCCACAGCTATTATCTCTGTCCTTGATGGGGCAGTTGCCACCCAAATCTGCCGCTAACATTGTGTATGGCAACATCCCCTGACTCGTCTGCACACTAGTCATTACTTGCCGCTATATATATATTTGGCTCAGTTGTTATTAATATATTTGCACTGATATTTCTCGCCAGCTCTCCCACTAAGTTGTGAGAGAGGGAACTATGATTGATGTTTGAGAGCATAACCTTAATTGCTTTTATTTTGTTTGCACGTCGAACCTCCGGTGCGATGGTATGTGCTTCTACAGTTCCAGCATTTCATATGGTTCCTGCATTCTTGTACCTTATGTCCGGGTTCTCTGCAATTATAACTTAATTCAGTCCTGTTGGGCCCCTGACACTCAACACTTCTATGGCGAGCCCCAACATTTATAACATCTGCTTGTTTCTTCTCTAATGTAGGCCTGACAATGGACCCACCCAACTCTGATGCGTTCATTAACCAGTCTGAGTGCCACCTGATGTGAAGTAATAACTGTAACATTACATGTATCGCTATATGCCGACCTAACTGACAATATTCTGAATTCTTCGTTCTTGCCTATAACATCAACTATCGCATCACACACCTCCTTTTCTGTAGTATCAACAGCAATGTCTTTTATATGGACTACAGCCTGCCTATCACCTCATGTTCTCTTGCCGACTTGTAAACTCGCTGCTCGATCCCTTTAAGTGTAGCAGTAAATTGTTCCGTACTTTATTTGCCCTTAATTTTAACTTGTAATTCATCTCCTCTGCTCTGCCTTATAGAGAGCACTTCACCTGCCTCTTCTCCTTGACCAACGTCTTCATCGTACGCAGCAAGTCTGAGTTTATCTTACCCTGGGCGTGCATTACTACAGTGCGGCTGTCTTCGAATGGAGGGGTCGACATCTTAGCTGAAGCTGACCACGATTTGGAGCGTTCAGGTTCTGGGAGAACCACTGATACCGTCTTGGCATTTTTTCTGAAAAGGTAAGTCAGAATCTTTTTGACCACTGCTCCAAGCAGGCCTTCTAGGAGGATAAATATCAGAGATGTCGACTTCCCCAGTACTCGCCTCACTGCCTTCAATATGATTGCTGCAGTTTCTCAATTACCACTTGTTGAATCGTAATATATGCTATATCTGCTTCTCTGTTCAGATTCAGCTTCTTCCCCCAGAGAGAGATTCCTCTAAAGACATCACCAGGTTTATAACTCGTGACAGCCAGCTACTCTGTTCCTGATCTTCAGGTGTGAAAAATGTCTATAAAATTACATGTCCCCATTTTCAACAGACAGCGTTTTCACCTCTCTAACTCTATTTATGAACTTCGGCGGCCATCTTCGCAGGAGCTGGTCCAGTAGGTCAGTAACTGATAAGTCACTCCTAAGAAACTCGTCATTTTCCGATATCTTCTGTGGGTCTGTCTGCCTTGATTGAGTGACTGGCATAAGGTTCTTCTGTATATGCCCCTGTGGAGGCATTTGTTCACACAAAATCATCAAATCTGTGCCGGCAAAGCAACTTCCTTATTCAGGAGTTTTATTTCACGCTTAGTACTCCTTTCTATGTAACTACTTAAATCACTGGAAAGCTCTAGTTTAGTAACAAGGGTGAGCAAATTGATAGCTCCTTCTTCTTTGTCTGACGATGCAACTTGGGCACGTTCAGCCACTTGCATGGTCCTTCAAGAGGTCGATGGTGCAGCAATTGCACCTGGGTTTTCAGCTTCCATCCGCAACGATGATGTTGAGCCATGAACTGATGAACTACTCCTATCTGGTGACCTCTCTAGCCTACTGGACGCCTTAAAAGGGTTTCTGTCCATCCCTGGCTGTCAGGTATATTCTATCCCAAAGAGGGTCTTGAATTCTGGTTCTGGGCTCAATTTCGCACAATTTGAGTACCCACTCTGCTTTTTCCTGGGGCACTTTATGGGAGGAGCAGCACTTTTTTGGAGCAGGTAAAATGTATTACACCAAATCTGAGGTCGATTTCTGGAAGGTGAAGGTTGGTCAGAAAGGTACAGAATGGTGTGAAATATGAAGAAAAGTGATTTTTTTGAATTTTTTCAGGGTGGGTATTTTTGGTGTTGGGGGTTTTTGGAGTCAGAGAGTGTAGGGCTATATGATCGGTGAAGATCCGAAAGGGTTCAGGTGGATTAGGTATGGTTCAGGAGTTATTTACGGATAAATAAAGATTCCCCCTTATAATGAGCCTCAGGATAGAAAAATTATCACTGGTATAGAAAGTATTACAAGTCCTTGTTTACTTAAGTATAGTCACAGCCTTGCTAAGTTGTGTTTAAAGACTTAGAAAATACTCACTCAACTGGTCTACATGTTAAGCATTGTCTTATATGGAGAAATAACACTGTCACTAAAAACAGTACAATCCGTCAACCAAAAAACTCGAAACTTTAAAGACTTATCTGGTAACCTAATGTCAA
The DNA here is from genome assembly GCF_047948215.1 of Lycorma delicatula. Classification (NCBI taxonomy): domain Eukaryota; kingdom Metazoa; phylum Arthropoda; class Insecta; order Hemiptera; family Fulgoridae; genus Lycorma; species Lycorma delicatula. The sequence continues at coordinate 111,234,073 of NC_134456.1, read as the reverse complement.
CAATTCCTCACTATGTATCAGTTAAAAAATTCACCATAAAACCAATCCAAAAAGCTATTAAATGCAGAGCTAGATACAATACGACCTCTCAGTATGAGCATTCACACTCTACTAGATCATAAACCTACTCTTAACTCTTCCTCACCACCTATTCCTCTCAAAAACTTTATTTTAATCTGTTCTTTATTTCAGGTATTTTTTTTTTACAAAATCTATCCAAATATCTTTCCTGGTCTTCCTCTAGATTTTAACATTTAAACAAAAAATTTCTTCAGCAAATATCACTTGGCATTCTCTGTAAGTCCCCAAACCAACTTTATCTACATTTCAATTCTGTCCTATAGTGCACAATCTAATAGGTCTTTTCTTATTGTAGAATTTTTTACTTGAAATCTTAATCTTTCCTACCATGTCTCTTAAAAACTTCATTTTCTTTTTCTGTCAACCAAGATTCTAAACCATTTTTTAGAACACACATGGAAACTCATGAAAGTTGTCTGTTTATATTTCATTTGTACTTATACCACACTAAATTTTAACAATGATAAAATCCTCCTGCCATCTGAATGCAATTATTCATTTTCTCACTTGTATATCTCAGATAATTTACAATATAAATATAGATAGCTTTTAATAATTTCTAAAGCTTCTGCTTGCATTTGTAGACTGCCTCTTCTATTTCAATAATTTCTTGTCACCATTAATATTTTACTTTTCTCTGTGGTTATTTCTATTTTTTATACTCAAACAGTAAAGCAATTTTTAACTGTTTCCTCCTCTTTTCCTAATATAATATTCTAATCTTACCTGGTGAATAACATCAATAACAATTGAATAATAACAATTTTATTCTTTGTGGATAACAATGGTGTTGTTTCTTGGCTTTCTATTTTTCTCTTCATCTTCTTACTAGTCTTTATTCACAGGAGTGACAAATAATCATAAGTTACAACCATTGTCCAGTTTACACTACATTATTATTTCCATTTTAATACTCATTTATTTTTGATGTTAAAAAATATAACATTTAGAACTAATAAAAACCACATAAAGCTGTTTTAACAAATTCATGATAAGTCATTATTGTACAAGACTATATTATATACAAGTACAATACAAAACAGAAGATAATAAAAAATAACATAATATATATAAATTAAAAGATTAAGTCATACCGTGCATACCCCAGAATGTACATTGAATTTATACTGCAAAGGTCATTCAATAATTAAACAAGACTAATCACTGTCGGAAAATATTATTTATTCAATGACAATAAAACTAATGCTACTTTTCAACATAAATCTCTAGTTACATTAAGGCACTTGTCCTACCTTTCTGTGGACATTTTTATTCCAATAGTAAAGTTACACAAAACACTGCTCACCTTAGTGTCTGGGCTATTCTTGTACTATATTCTTGACCTGGTCATTGTTGCTAAAATTATTGCAATATAAAAATTCTTTGAAAGGACCAAACAAAATAAATCTGATGGTGTGAGATTGTGAATTTAAAATGTTATCAAGCCTGCATCAGCATACTCTTATAGAAAATTATACCTGAATTTAATTCTTTAGGAAATGTAATCTAAAATGTACCATTTGGGACAATATTCTACCTGGCAAATGACCCAAGCAGTTGACAATAATCAGGAAAGAAACAAGAGTAAGTATAAAAATAAGAAATAATTTTTATTTTTCAACCATTTCATTGGTCCTATTAGTGACAGTGTACCTATAATGGAATGTACTTTTTAGAATCAGTAGTCTTAAGCAAAAACTTACATTTAAATTTTATGTAAAATAAACAACACATTAGAGATAAAGTTCCAAAAGCAATATGCACTTGGCAATAATAAACTTTACATATTTAGGTGACGGCTTTTAAATATTTTCATATTTACACAAAATAAACCAGGCATTCTGCATAGTTAAATACTTAATTAAAAAAATTATGTATAACACTAATGTTAATTTGATAATATACAAATAATTCCTCATTATATTTAGACTAGATAAAAATAAAAATAGCCTATTATCTACCGTAGAAAAGAGATGCAAATATTATTATTAATTGATGCATGCATAAATTTTTTCTAGATATATTCAGTAGATTTATTTACTTACTTTTCCACAAACTTCATTAATTAAAAAAATATATATATATAATTACATTAAACATGCAAAACTACACCTCAAAACATATCAAAATGAACTTGAATAAAGTAAATAAACAAAAAAGGCATGCTGAGATGGTTGATAATTACAAACACTGATTATATAGTGATTTTCAGACATAAGAAATGATTTCTTTTAAACAAAACTACTGTATGAGTGTAAAAAGGAAATTAGAGAATATTGTACACAATATGGAAATAAGCACTGGGCAGAAAAAACAGATTTTAAAAACTAAATAAGCCATTGACAAATCTTGTAACTAAATATGGCAAGTGTTAGGTTACTGCTATGGTTAAGAGTATTAATGTTACAACTGTGACTTTTACAATCAGTACTGTTAAAAACTTGTTATTAATAAAAACATAGCTTTTGTCTATGTTTACCAATAATTAGACAATATAAATACCTTTGGACACCTAACAATTTGATTAGTGACCAAATGCTGTTCAGCTGCATTCTTTGAAGTTTGATGGTCATGCAATCGATCAATTCCTCCTACTGCCCCCTCCTCTTCAGCAGTTTCAGTCTCCACTTCATCTTCATTCTCTACTCCCTCACCCTTTAAACAAAACCAAATTTAGAATTGCTCATTGTTGCTGAACTTGGTGCCACATAAAATCTCTTTGAAAGGAACAAATAAAATAAATATGAGACTGAGAATTTAAAATGTTATTAAGCCTGCACACATTAATGTTAAAATGTTATCAAGCCAGCAATTAGCACATCCTGAGTCCATCAGGAAAGACATCCAGCTTGTGACGATACCAGTCACTACACCACTCCCTAGCCCTGACAGACTTTACTGGAGGTCATTTTTTAGACCCTCTAAACATAACACAGCACAGTCATCAGTTTGGCTTCTGTCAGGATTCCACTGATGTAAATTCCTTGGCAGACATTTCAATCAGTGTATTTACACAACTTACTATCACCATTGAATGGCCTCCAACCATGACAACCTATCATAACTAAAACCCTCAACTATCAAATTAGATTCATGGAAGCATGATCATCTCTGCTTCTTCCTCTAACATCAAGGTTTCACACAAAAACTCTTCCTATACCTAACTTCAATTAGACTGTGCACTCAGATTATTGACTGAGTCTTTAAACACCAAAAATACTATCCCCATACCAACAAAACAAGTGTTGATCGCAACAATGACAATTTTGTACTATAATTCAATTAACTCACGTCCTCATGATTTACTTAAAAATCAAGAAAAAAATTCACAAATTTAATAAGCCTCTAATGAAAACATATCCTATCTCTGCTCTGGTTCACTTTTGGAAGCAAGGTCAGTGCCTACACCCTCCCATACCACCGCACCATCAAAGAGTTCTCCACACATCCATTTCTCATCCTAACAGTGAATATCTCAGCTAACTGGGGCTTGATGCCAAAACGCATATCTTGGTGAAGTAAGCATCCAGGCAGGCCCCTAGCCACACTTTAACCCACCGGGTTGGTCTAGTGGTTAACGCGTCTTCACAAATCAGCTGATTTGGAAGTCGAGAGTTACAGCATTCAAATCCTAGTAAAGCCAGTTATTTTTACACGGATTTGAATACTAGATCGTGGATACCGGTGTTCTTTGGTGGTTGGGTTTCAATTAACCACACATCTCAGGAATGGTCGAACTGAGCATGTACAAGACTACACTTCATTTACACTCATACATATCCTCTGAAGAATTATCTAAACGGTAGTTACCGGAGGCTAAACAGGAAAAAGAAGGCCCCTAGCCACACGGGTTACTATTCTATTTACACATCTATAACAGCATCAGACCTTCTCAGCAATCCTCTGTAAGACTAAGAATCTAAGGAAGCCAGCAACATGTTACATTCACTTTTGTTTTTCCAGTTAACTTGCAGATCAAAACCAGAATTGATCCTTGCAATCTCTCTAACAACTTTGGTATGTTCAGTTTTGTAGTTGGGACAGACATATAAGACATGGCACACATCATCAATGACCCTACACTTCAGATATAAGCCTGAATTAATCAAATCAAATCAAATCTGACCAAATCTCGAAAGCACCATGTCCAGAAAGAAACTGTAATATGCTGATTGGGGGAAATCCAACTAACTACCTAAATACTTCTCACATCCAAAAGTGCAATGTGTGTGTCAGATGATTCATCCACCTGACCTATCATAAATGGAAACCTTGCTTGTCTATTTTTTTATGTGCTCAAAGACAAGTTGACCACCTTCTTGGCATCATAATGTAATTGACATTCATTTGCAAGGATATCTATCAATGGATTTAATAACAGAAATAACAAGGGCTGCCTTTCACAGGCTAAAGACAACAATCACTGACAACAGTAGGAGACACTGGGCTCTTAACAAACTATTCCTATAACAATTATACTTCATTCAATGAGCCCAGATATGTGCAAAAAAGAGCATTATAGCTTCACACACACCCTAATATAAACACATTCTGAAATTAAGTCTGCAATTGGGGTAAACTGCTCTCTGAACACCGAAGAAAGCAGAACAAGTCTTTTTTGCCAGCATATTGAAAGTGCTCCTTGAATTGAGATTCTCATCAAGGACAACACCTAGATACTTCTGCAGCAGGACATACCTAATTCGATGACCTGCCACTGATACACAAGGTTGTCACGTAACAGCTAGTCTGTCCTTCAGCAACATCTCATTACTACCACTGGGCTAAACACAATCTTATGTTGCAAATCCCACAACTGTAGTATCTTGCAAGCCTGGGCTGCCCTGAATTCAATCTCATTCCTTGAATCTCCTTTAACCAACAAAAGCCCATCATCCATATACGTGATGATGGGAGATCGATTGGATAACTTCAACCACATCAAAGAATTGAATTCAGCAAATTGGTCCTAAAACACTACGCTGCGTAAACATTTAGACAGCATTTTTCCTACTTCTGAGACTCTGTCTTGATTGCTGAAATAACTATATAAAACATTTAGCTCATTCTGTTTATGATCATGCTTCTGCAGCTGAAACAGGGCAGAGGAACACCACAAATTATTAAAAGCTCTGATATGTCCAAAAAGATAGCTAAGACATACTCAGACTTACTAAAAGAAACAATATTCATAACCTTAAGAAAGCATCTACTGGCCCTGCCTGGGCAAAACCCGTACAGATCATCTATCAAGAACTTCCTAGAATACAATCTATCAGTATTACGAAGTGCCTTTTTCTTTCTTCTAGCAAACGAGGAAGTAGCCAGCAAAGAGCACCCTATTAAAAATTCTAATCAAAGTACCAACACATTTTCCAACAGAATGGACAAGGAGCTCCATCGAAACCCGGGGCTTTATTTCTACCAAAACTCCAAATTACCTGACATATCTCTGCTTCTGCAATTTCTACAGATAAACATCAGAGTGAAAAGCAGAAAGCTTCCTCTCAGACTCACAGATGATATGAGGTTTCACTACGCACATCATCTGCCAATAAATCATCCAATAGAAAATTTAAAATCTCAGTTTTATAAGAAACCTTACCCCCTTACAATTATTTGTATTGTTTATCCTTATTATGTTCTACAGTATAAAGTGAAAGTTATTAACATAAAAAATCAGTTTATAACAGAACAATGAGTGTTAAACAAGGTATTACAAAAGAGCTTCATAAACAAGCTCTTAGAAATTTTCTGACCAGATCTGTCACGCTAAAAGGTATAGATGATCTACATCAAGCCAACCTGGTAGAGATGATACAATTTTCTAGGGTAAATAGATGATATAAATATATTCTTACACTTACAAATTGTTTTTTTCTAAATATGCTTTCACTTTCCCATTAAGGAGCAAAAAACAGGTAACATAAAGTCCTTGAACCTATATTTAAAAAATACATGAAAAATTTTCAAACAAATGATAGTAGTGAGTGGTTTAATTCAAAAATGAAAGCTTTACTTTTAAAGTATGATATCAATCATTATTCGACATATTACAATAAAAGGCTTCAATAGTCGAGCTTTTCAACAGAACTCTCAAGTCTAAAATGTGGTGTAAATTTACAGAATAGGGTAATTATCAATGGGTGTATTAGATGAAATTATAATATAATCTTGAATGTGCTGGAGTTTCTCTCCAGTGCGTTCAAGGGAGTGGATGCGATGTATCAGAGACCAAATGCCGATATGATGATATTTGAAGATCAAAAGTTATATATGTTTAACCTTTATATGCAACAGATAGCTGGAGGGTATCCTAGGAATGTATGTTCGAACTTCAACTTCGCTCAACCTTGTAAGATCAACAGGTCTGTAAATATATTATATATTAGAAAAACATATCTCTTCTACAATGAAGATTACTGACTGTAAAACAAGATAACAAATCAGAGATTGCATTGATAGAATGTGCAGGAAAATGTGAAAATGACGGTATGAATTATGGTGAAAATTTGGCACCTATTTAGAGTAGTCGAATGACTTTGCCGTTAAGAAAACTTTCAAATTAGTAAAAAAATTCACATCCGTCCAACACGTGCGCAAAAAGGTGACCTTGATTTTTTGCAGGAAATTCCCCTGATGACATCATAGGTCAGAGTCATGTCCCATGTTGTCATGGGATGAAAGGTCAAAGTTTGCCCGGCTTGCCCATTTTTATACTACTTACAGAATGACGTTGTAATGCTTTTCTCAAACCTTTAACCATGAGGGAGACAAATTCTTTTTCCCATATCACTGGTGAAAACATGAATTTCAAACATCAATGCTGAGGTGAAACAACAATCTATGCACTGGTGTCATTCTGGTTCATCTGAACCAAAAACAATCAAACAAGCTGTCTCAAAAGAAAATCATAGGAAATGAATTCTGGGACCTAAAGGGTGTGATTTGGATTGATTTCATAAAACCTGGAACATCCATCACAAGTCTATTGTGAAACACTTTCTAAATTGTGCTATTCAAAACCAGCGATGAGGAATGCTGAGAGCAGAAATTGTTCTTCTTCACAATAATGCATGACTATACACAGCTGAATGTACAGCAGGTACAATTCAAAAATTCAGATGGCAAATTTTTTATCATCCTCCTGAAAGTCCTGATCTCATACCCAGTGACTACCATCTCTTCCTACACCCCAAAAACTGGCTTGCATCTCATCCCCTATTCAAAGAAAGTGAAGAGTTGAAAATCTCAGTGAAAAAGTGGTTACAATCCCCAGAGACAGAATTCTATGCAGTAGGTTTGAAGAAGCTTGCTTCATGATATCATAAGTGTTTAGAATGAAATGATGATTAAGTAGAAAAAAAAGTAGATATTAAGTATTTAAAATTATTAATAAATTTTTAATTTTTTAACTGTTCTCATTTTGTTACTGATCAGCCCTTACTTTAGAATTGTGCCTCATAATAACCATAATAAATTAATATATGAACAAATGTTATCTAAAAATTCAACATGAATAGTATATAAAAGATTTATTTTTTCTATATAAATACCCTATGTTTATTATAATTTTTTGTTAATTTTTGGAATTCCCACACCAAAAATTCAGCTCATCTTTGCAAATGATCTCATAAACTCCTAATATATCAAAATTTAACCAATTAATTCTTCTTTTTAAACTATCCAACCTACCAGTCTTGTTTAAATTTCCATATTACAGATAATAAATGTTACACAATCTTGTATGAGTTCTCATCTGGTGAACTGGTTGAAAGTCTCCAAAATATTTTGTGTCAAGAAGAAAAATAAAACCATTTTCTTTTAAATTACAGATGTATTTTGCATTTCTCTGAGTTTGCAGTACTCAAAACCTAGCACAAGCAGTAGTAAATTCACTTATGTTCCTGTTTTTTCAGTCATATGAACCATTAACCATTTAGAAAAAAAATCATTTTAATCAATAACCAATGAAAGGCTTGCTGCTCCCTTTCAAAATCCATCCTTCAATTTGAACTCCACATACATCTACCCATTATGGAAGCACCTACAGTATATCTATCTGCTTTTCAGAGGCATGCACGCATCCTCACCTACAACAAAGCTTTATGATTCCTTAGGAAAGAAAAATTCAGTAAGCTGAGTAATAGTCACAACAGCTATCATAATAGAGGATCAGTCTCTTGTTTTATTAATTCCATCAGAAGAACCTTTTGATGATTAATATTAATAATATTTAGAATCTATGTACTAAGCGAATCAATTATGGATATCAATAACTATTCAATAAGTAATACTTACAGGTGGTGCACCATTAACAGATGTTGTAAGCCTTAGAAATGTAAGTTCACTAATTAAGACATCAGCTACAACAGTAACAAGCTCGTCGCACACATCACGCATTCTTAAAAAAAGCAAACAACATAAAATAAAATAATCAACATTTAAAAAAAAATAAATGAATAATAGAAGATTGTACTTTCACTGCCTACTACTACAATCATGTGTTTTAATGTGTAATTTGTATAGCATTGTAGAGTAAATTTGTTTATTCTATATTTTATATTCATCATAACTTACAATGATGTACTAATAATATTACATCTGATAATAACAACTAATTCCCAAAAACTTCATATAATACAAATAAACAATAACTGGTAAAGGTAGATTTTAATTAAAATAATTATAAAAGTTCTGAATCTACAACAGTATATAGGTCAATGATATAAGGAATGGGAAATTTCGGAATGCTCACACCTCACTTTCTTCAATAAACCTGTTTACTAGATGTTTACTATTCTTGAAAATGGGTACATCAATATTAGAAATGATTCATGACTCTTGTCAGATTGCCTGGAACTTGTGATAATATAGTACCTAACAGAGAAAAACTAAATTAAATAATATTAAAAGGAGAAAATATTTTGAGTAATACGAGGGTTATTTTTTTCAAGGTCTGATCGGTCGCGAAATACAAACCCGCGCAAAAATCGGATGAACCTTTGCACATATGTGTTGCGCAGCGTCTCTAGTATGGCCTTCAATCACATCGTGTCACTTTATTTAGTTCTGAACACGCAAACACATGTCTACAACAATAGCATCTCCCGCCAAGTGTGAAGTGTGTGCGGTAATTCGATTTCTTCAGGCTGAGGGGTGTAATGCAGCTGAAATTCATCGACGAATAAGTAATGTGGACGGTGAAACTTCAATGAGAGACAGCAAAGTGCGACAATGGTGCAGGAACTTTAAAGCAGGATATACTGATGTTCATGATGCAGGCGGTCAGGGAAGGAAGTGAGTGTCAACCGATGATCTCGTTGAGCGAGTGGATGAGGCAATTCGAGAAAACAGTCTGCTCACAATTTCTGTATTGAGTGATTCGTTTCCTGAAATTTCAGGGTCAGCTCTCTACACCACTGTGAGTGAGAGACTTCAGTACCGCAAACTGTGTGTGAGATGGGTGCTTCCCTAACGTTTCTCCAGTGCTACCACAATGAAGAAGATTTTTTGAACAAAATTGTCGAGACATGGGTCCATTTCGGAACTGAAGAAACAAAAGAACAATCCAAACAGTGGATGCATTCTCATTCTCCCAGTAAACCAAAAAAGTTCAAGCGAACCTTCTCAGAAAGTGTATGGCTACTGTGTTCTGGGACCGGAATGGAGTTCTCTTGGTGGAATTCATGGAACTTGGCACGACCATCACTGCAGCCTCATACTGCATGACTCTTCAACGTCTACAAAGGACAATTCAGAATAAGCAGAAAAGAATGTTGTCATCAGGCATTGTCTTTCTCCATGACAATGCTCGGCCACACACTGCAGTTGTAACAAAGAAGCTCCTGCAGTGTTTTCGTTGGGAAGTGTTTGATCACCCACCATACAGCCCGGACTTGGCTCCATCCGATTTTCACCTCTTTGCTCACATGAAATGCTGGCTAGGAGGACCATTTTGGCACAGACATCGAGCTGCAGACCAGCGTAGAAACATGGCTGAAAACACAGGCGGCTCTGTTCTATGACAAGGATATTGGTACCACGCTACGACAAATTTCTAAATTGGAATGGCGACTATGTAGAGAAATAGCGTAACTATGTAAGTACTTGTTACAAATAAAAAATTCTTTGCTCATAATTAACATATTTTTTATCTAGTTATAAAATAAACAAATATAAATATTTAAATATGATAGGGGCGACAAAAGTTATTTGAATTTGCTAAAATTTTTTTCAAAAAAAAAATATTTTAATAAAAGTTGTTGCTATACTGAATATGATTCAGTTTTATCATTGCAGAAGGCAGGAACAGTTATTCATTAATAACCATACAAATGTTGTCATTGCAGATAGTGTGCAAATTAAAGTCTGTGCAGTGAATAGTTTTCTGTGGGCAAGGAGGTGTAACTCTACAAAAGTTCAACACCAGAGTGCGAGATATTTTTATGGCAGGCATACACAAAATGGTGAGAGTTGTTAAAAATTGGATACATCAATATCAAAGACAATTAATAGCAAGAAATGTAAAATATAAGATCTTATATAAAGCAGAAGAAGTTTCTTCTACTTAAATATTTGAAAGTTAGGAATTCACAAAAACTTTTTCTGAGATCCAGCTGAACTGGTTTGTATATCAATGTTATTTTCAGATTAAAAGAATGATTAAATTATGAAACTACCATAATTATAAATGAATACCTGAAATGTATTTTTATTCTATCAGATAAATCTTTTTTCCTAACTTAAAAGCATATTTTAACATTTTTTTCAGTTCAATCTATATTCATGATTCAGCTGATATTACTTGAGAATATTGGAAAAACTAAGATACATTAAGGATATAATTAATTTTTGTTTAATTTTTATTTACAAAAACACAATTTGAAAAATACACAGTCATTATTATAAAAATTGAAGAATTTAAAGAAAAATGAAATTAAAGATTTAATTATTTTTAATACAGTTTTAAAAAATTAAATACATGTGTTGCACTATTTGGTAAAATAATATATATATAAAATTAATTAACCAACAATTCTTTAAGGGTAAGCCCTTTTAGGAAAATTTTCATAAATTTATTGAAAATAAAACTAATGTAAAATTTATTATACACTGTTTTATTATCTTCCCTAAAAAATGATACTATAAAAAAAAAATATATATATAATTCTAGTTCTAAAAGACAGATAAAAAACAAATAAAAATTAATTTTAATTTTCATAATTCTTATTATTTTATTATCAAAATCAATGTTTTCAATCTGTGACCATAATTATTTTGATTATCAGGCCCACCTTTCAAATTTACAATTATTTCTTTAAAAAATTTGGTGTTATAAACAGGCAAAAAATTGCCAACTTTTTGCCTAGAATAGACAAATTTAATTTGTATACAATAGTAAAATATATTAGTTAATTAATTATTGTGGTAGATACTGAAGGCTTGAACTGCAAAACAAAATTTGTTTAATAGTTTGATAACTATTGCATTTTCTGGTATGGTGGTCAAACTGAGATCTAATTCCATTTGTTGGATCATTTTATAATAAAGCACTTGATTTTGGGTAAAAATTGTAAACCTCTCTACGTGGAAATCTAAATAAATAATCTTATATTTTTACAAATTTGAATATGAATATTGCCTTGTAGAAAGTTTTACTATTGTAAGCATTCTCGGTTCATCTTCTCCAAAAGTTATTTCATTGTGAAATGAGTTTTTAAGGAATTTGTAAATTGTGAATTCAATGAAAGAAGAATTAATTTTATGAGTCAAAATAGATCCATGTGTTGTGTACACTACTTTTATATAATTCTTTTATTAATTTTAACACACCATCTTTGTTTATTAAATAAAAAAATTATTCAAGACCAGATTTTATTTTTGAGAATGGAGCCTGCATACTTAACTATAAATCACTGAGAACTGTGATGATCTTTAAAAGATCTTCATAATCTTGGGGACTTTTTTTTTACCACATATCTCAGAGTTCCAACTGTATTGACTGTGCCCTTGAACTGGGAGTAAATATGTTATTTTGATTCTTTTGTGATTTTTAACCAACTGCAGAATGAAGACATTAATAAATTCAAATTTTTCCATCATCTGCACCACTCAAAAATAAACTATATTTTTAAACTAGAATAAAACAATTTTTCTTTAAAAAAAAATATCAACTAACACTGAATATATAGCATTGTTCTTCTTTTAATTTATATTCAACAGCAAAACAAATTACTTAAATAGTTATAGTGGTAAATACTAAAGGCTTGGAATTACAAAATTAAATTTTTTTCACTACCTGTTATATTTTCTGTTATTATGGTCAAACTGAGATTTGAATCTATTAGTTGAATCATTTTTTAATAAAACATTTGACCTTGGGCAAAGATTATAAACATCTGAATGTGGAAATCTGAATGAATAATCTTATTTCTTTTACAAATTTGAAATATGAATATTGTTTCATTCTTAGTTTACTTCTGTGTTAATACTCAGTAAAAGGTTTGAATAATTTAACGCAATTAACTCCACCAAATAATTAAAGAACTGATTTATTTAACAATGTAGCTGTATACGGTATAGTTCATAGGTGATTTTTTTCTTAATTCCACAATATGATCTATTTTATGTGGATGGTTTCTCACCTTTCAGCAAATCCGTACTTTTAGTAATTTTTATAAATTATTTGAAATCTTTTACCAATTTTACATAAATCACTCAGGAAATTTCCACTTCAATTACAATACTTTACATCCATGCACTTTTAACACGTATAATCGCTACAAGCTTCAAAATGCAACATATCTTTCATTATCAAACATTTAGACAACTATTTTTTTTTCTAATTCCACAAAATAGATTAAAACCTTCATTTTTATTTCCTATCCATTACAATGAACTCCAAATAATTAAAGAACTGATTTATTTAACAATGTAGCTGTATACGGTATAGTTCATAGGTGATTTTTTTCTTAATTCCACAATATGATCTATTTTATGTGGATGGTTTCCATTCACAATCTAGTTTACAACACTTTTTTTATTATTAATTTCAGCCAAGAATACATATACCTCATCATTTACAACAAACATACAACTGTCATAACCTCTTACAGTGTCACTGCATCTTGATGGGTTGAATAAAAATTTTAATTATGAAAGAATCTTTAATACTTTAGTCTCCTTTTATTATCTAATTCCTCAATTACTAAGCAACATGTTCAAGAAGTAAATCTTTTTTCAAGTTGGATGACAAAAACTTTTACTTGTTTTTTGTGAATAATCAACAGAAATCAGTTAAGGTGAAAAAGGAAAATTATATTGATTGCTTAAAAAAAAAAAAATCATAAAAATAAAATAAGACTAATTGTTAAAACCTGTTATGACTCCCAACTATTAAATAAGTCTTTATTGATGTAGAAATTACTGCTGATGATATCTAGGAAATTGAATAAATCTTGTATCCATGCATATGTATTAAAAATATAATTATGTAGCTTAGCATATTGCATCCTAGCAGCAAAATATAATTATTTTAAAATTAATTTTCTCATTTGCTGTTTTATTCATTAGCTACATTATTCAACACTTTTGCAAAGATTTTGGTTTCTTCAGAACATGTTTTTAATAAAAGAAAAAATATAATTAAAAGATTAAACTATAGAAATATTTGTTCAATAATACTGAGTTAATTAATTCATTTTTTTAATAAATGTGCATATTACCTTTGTACATAATATCATTATGATACAAAATATTATTTATTACCTGTTCTTAATTTATTATTTATTTAATATTTTAATTGAACATTAATTTATAATTACAACAGAGGCAGCATAAAATGTAATAATGTTCCCTCATTTCAAAGAGGTCTGCCTTATAAGTTCTGATTAATATCAACGAAAATGAAAGCGTAAATTTGTAGTAAGGTTTATGAGAACCAATAATAATTAATCATGCTATACAAACAGAAAAAATAAGATTCCAAACTTAACTTAAGAACAAAAACATATAAAAATAGCACTGAAGCTTAAATCCTTACATTTGTAGTACAGAAAACAAAAATTATAATGTTCAATTAGTACAAAAAGTACATCCCAACCCTGTACGGGAAGACACCCACCTTGTGATGCTTCTGGTTGCCACCCCCAACCACATTCTAGCCCTGATGGCCTTTAACGGGAAAGTGAAACAGTAAATATGAATTTCAGTCTTCATAATATATCATATAAAAATATCAAGTAAATTTTGTTTATCCAGATTTGATGGCTGATAAAAAAATAAATATCTACAGAAACCATCACATTGCTGGATTATAGTCTGCCTCACTTGCTTCTTGTAGTTATAGATTGTCTCCAGAGGTCAAAATAAACAAACTACAGAAAAGAAAAAAAAATACTCTAAAAAGACTTTTGTATGTGTTAATTATTTATTACACACAAAAAATGATTAATTAAAATATTAACACAGACAACTATTGTACAAGAATAAGTTCATACATAAACTGTCTGTACAATGTACATAAAAAATTTTTCTACTCATTTGGAACAAAATCATTGCTTTAAATAACAAAGCATAAACAGGTATTATTACTTTTTGGATGATATTAACACATGTTAGTCATTCTAAGTAACAGTAAAGAAAGGCTACAAAATAAAACTTAAGAGAAGATGACATACCTGTATCCTTGGAATTTAAAAAGGGCATCTTCAAGAAGTCCATCTAACTGACCAGTATTATGTGGTGATGGAACAAGCTGCAGAACAAGATTTCGGACTGATTCCAATAAACTGGGTGAACAAATTTCAGTCAGATGTAATTTTAAGAAAGGTAACATGTCCACAAGAATACTTCGTACCTCCCAGTCCAATTTTCGACAATTCTGTAACAAATTCACTCTAATCATATAGAAAGAAAATTTAGCAACAAATCTGAAAGTATATATATATATATATATATATATATATATAATTTTTTTTTTGTTTTCTGATAGAATGTCATTAGATTTCTGGTCTTCCAATACAATTTTCCATCAGACATGTTTCTATAATCAATCAGTTCTTTACATTCTCTGAAATGTCTCCAATTTATAACAGAATTACTTCTACAGATAACACACATAGAAGATGCAAGGATTTTTATCCTGAAAAGATATATAATATACATATGTATACATGAGGTCTATTTAAAAGAAAACCAAACTTTTTCTAAAAAGGATTTTACTGAATATTTGGAGCATTTTCAATTTTTCTCCTTCCTATAGTCCATACTTTTCATTGTGTTTTCTTTTACATAGAAACAGTTCTGGAAAGCACTTTTCAAAATATTTTCTGAATATTCAGCAAATTTTCTTTTATGGATTCTATTTTCTCAACTGTTATCATTTTAATGGCAATTTTAATAATAAAAAAGTTAGCAGGGGCTAGCTTGGGGAGGGAGTACCTGAGTAAATTTTATATAAAACTTTCTATTCTCAGCAAAACAAACTAAAATTTACTTAATTACAAATATTACACTCAAGATCAGACAGTTAAACTAGGCAGGATTAAATCAGCTCCCAAAAAAAGTTCATAAAAGAGATAGATAGGTCTTCCAGGACATAAAAAAAGTCATGAGCGTTCAATGTTGCCACACAATCATTAAACAGAACACAAAATTTAAAAATTGAAAAAGCAAAGGATAAAAAAAGATTTCAAATTCTAATGAAAGAGCAGAATGATGAAAATGAAGAGATAGATAAGAATACGATTTTTAAAACTATGAAAAATCACATAAAAGAACTTAATAATTATGTTGAAAAATGTACTAATGGCCCACAAGTACTGAACTACTTGGATGGTTTTCAATTTACAGAAAAAAGGCTGATGTAAATTAAGCAGTAACAAGAGGTGACCTCTTGTGATGCGTTATATTTTAAAAGATGTTATAATCCCATTTATAGAAAAATATTTTATTTAAATGAACTACTGAATTACTTATAAAGGCAATGGAGAAAGTAATGATGAATATTATATACAACAGTGTTGTATATAATCAATGTTTCAATTTAAATGCCAAAATGAAAAATTCATAAAAAGACTTTACTAACAGAATATTAATGATTAACAGAAATAAAATACGTAGTAATATAAGCATTCTTAATTTATAAAATGAAGAAATATATCACTAATAAAACAAAACATTTCTTATTATAACTGCAATAATCTGAGTATTTTTATTAATCTAAGAGTCCACATTAATTAAGATTAACAAGACTATAATGTTATTTGAATATATTTTGTTATAAAACAATAAATTTGGAAGATGTATGCTAATGGTAAAAGCAGGATTTTAACAGTTAAAAATAGGTCATCATGAGGCTCTTATTTATGCTTTATTTATTATTCACAGTATTATTTTCTTACAATGCAAATTCTGACATAAACGATTCTAAAATAATAATTCTGCCATAATCAAAAAATATAGAGTGAGCAACTTAAAACCAAACTGAGACAGCTTGAGTTATTTATGTGTCAACTTCAATGCTACTACTGTCACTGCTACTACTAGTGTCACTATTGATTGTGTATATTACTACTCCAGTCTATTGTTGTCAGTTGTAAACTGTTCATGCTTTTGTGCAGTATAATTTTGTTCTTTCCAGCTTTGTTTTTCTAAAATGCCTTATTTGTTAAAGGAAAGGGTTGCCTGCTATAGTGAAAGGTTATGTGTGTTCTGGAGCCTTTCAAGAAATGTGTCAAATATTCATGGAAAAATTCCAAATTCCAGTTTTCCAGCTAAGAGTAGAATACATGAGTTGGTTAAAAAATGGCGTACAACAGTCGGTTTCAAACACAAAACAAAAATATATGATCTTCTTTTAGGACTCCAAAAGCCATAGCCAAAATTAAAAAAAGAATTTCCACTGGTAAAAAAAAATTATATGTACATTGTCATAAGGAATTGGTGTAAAATACACAATTTGCCATAAGATTCTTCACGATTTAAACTTTCAACCATATTGACTAAGAACTTAAGAAAACAGATAAACAAAAAGTCTTGATTACTGTAACTGGCTTCTCAAAAACATTGCTGATGGGTAGGTAGACTCAATGGAGAATTTCATTTCACCTAAATGGGTGGTATGTATCGGATGACTGAAAATCCTCACCAGATGTTTGAGTAACCACTTCACAATGAGTAAATTGGGTGTTTGGTGCACTGTTTATGGTAATCGTATAGTTGGGCCAATATTCTTTGACTCATCAATACAGAAGTGTGTACAATTTTAAAAGAGTTCTACGTTCAGTTAACAAATCAAGAAAAGGAATAGTGAAGTAATCTGCTTTTTCAAATGAGATGAAGTAACATATCACACATCAAATGATTCACTAGCATACATTCGTGCTACTTTTACACAGAATAATCTGTCAATAGAGAACAGTGGCCTCTGCGTTCTCCAGATTTGTCTAGTTGCTATTTTTCTCTTGGGGACTACTTGAAGCATAGAGTTTATAAATCAAATCTCCACACTATCAAAGAGATGCAGGTGAACATTCAACAAAAAATCAATAGCACTGACAAAAACATTTTGTATCAAGAAATTCTCAATATGATCCATTAGCAAAAAAAAAATCAACAAAAATGCATCAATGTACAGGGCACTTATTTTGAAGATCATTTGTAAAAATATGATAAATAAGTAAACTTTTCCTAAACTAAATACAAATTTTTATTTAATTTCATTTTCATTTCATTTATAAAATGTTACACATCGCAACTGTGTTAAGTTTGTAGTGGTCCAATTTTAAGTTGCTTGCCCAGTATAACTCCAAAGTGAAATGAAAATATGCACTACGATTTGTGTCTTAAAACAATTTTTCTTTGATATTCTTTGAGATTTTTAAGTATAATATTAAAGTCATTATACAGCTGGTATTCAAGTGTTATCTGTATAATTAACTCAAGTTAATAATTAATTATATATAATTGATTTTTTATTTATCAGTTAATTAATTAAATTAAATTGTTTGATTTAAATGAATGTAAGCTGGAGAAGTTTATTAGATCAAACATTTTCTTAATCTAACAATTAATTTTCTTAATTTATTAACAGGTTTAAATTTAAAAATAAGAGGGTCAGTCGAATATAAACTGGAGTTTGTCTTCACAGCTTGCATACAACATGAGTGGGTTGGCGCGGCAGAGTGATATTGATGATAAAGATGTGGGAATGGTGATGATACTTCAGCTGGCTCAGCATTTGTGTCTATGGTCAGTAGTGTCATAAAAGAACAAGAGGTTTTATCATCAATTGTACAATAAATTATCGTGATGTTTCTCACAAATGAGGGCACCATTAAAAGGTCTATGTGAGGTGGGTTCCAAGAATTTTGACAAAGCAGAAACAGGCCCAATAAGCAAATTTCCAATAGGAAATTTGCCAAAGTCTCCAGAACCAATTTTGACAAGAAGCAAATAAGTTTTTGTGTTGAACAGTAATGTGTGATGAGGCATAGATACATCACTACATTCTTGAGTTGGAATTGGTGAGTAAAGAGTGGCATAAGAATGGAGAGTCTCACCCTGTAAAAGTAAAAATGCCTTCATCAGCTGGAAAAATCTTCGCAACCTGGCTGAAAAGGCATACTGTTGGTCTATCTTTCCATGAACATCACACTGAGAATGCTGTGTACCATTTCAGCTCTTGGACAAAGTGAAAGCTGCCTATAGAAACAAAAGGCACTGTCAGCTAATCAGAGATGTAATTTTTCTCCATGACAATATAAGGTATCACACAGCTGTTAGCACTCTGGATAAAATTTACTGGAAAACCTTAAACCTCATAAAGTCTAGATTTATCCCCTTCAATTTCGTTTTTTGGGCCACTGAAGAAGCCCAAAAAACACGCACATCAATTGCAGACTGACACTGAACTCCTAGGGATTGACACATGCTCAAACATTTTATGAAAAAGATATCCACAAGCTCCCCACACATTCAGAAAAATATGTAGAACTTCAGGAAGACTACATTAGAAAAGCAATACATATGTTTTGTATTTTTATTATGAATTAATAAATGTTTAAAGTTCTGTGCTTGTAAAATTTCTGTTTCATCAGAAGCTCTGTATTTTTTAAGTCTTGTTTTAAATTCAATTGCATAGGCATATTAAAGAAAAATGAATTAAGTAATTTGATAACCTGCTTTGGATTGGTAACAATAATGTTTTAATGTTTAACTGAAAGTATGTGTCCGTCTTATTAGAAACAGAACCGAGATTTAACAACTTTCTAAGCAGTTTTTGTTTTATTACTGGATTTTGGAATCAGTTCAATTTTTATAAAGAATATTCAGTTTTCGCACTTATTTTTGCAAATTTTATTTTAAAAAAGAGGGTCATAAGAAAATATACTCAAAAGGGATTTAATTGCTTTCACAGGACAATACTCCTGTAGCACATTATCTGTGTGTTATAACTAAATAAATCTCCTAATCTTTGTGAAATCACAAAGATTAATGTAAAAGTCATAAAGATTAATCACAAAGATAAGTAATGTTCATTTACATTTCATATATATATATTTTTTAAATGTAAATGTTTATAAAATTTTCTCTTACATAAAGTAAAAAAAATACAAGGAGGTAGGAGATGTATTTATTGACATCTTTATGATATTGGAGGATTACAATATTAAGATAATAGCTTAAGGAAATTTTAATATAGATAAAAATACAATCATATTTACAGAATTTCTTAATATTCTAAGTATGTTCATCGTTAAATTAAATTAAAATTTCTTTCAGATGAAATATAATTGGAAATTATGTTAAGACAGAGTGCAGAGAGTGTGAAGAACTCACGTTATTGAATAAAAACATTCTGTTTGTCTAATTTTTAACACAGAATTCAAAATGATAGTTCTTTTTCTAGATATTAAAACAAATGATCCAAAATTTACTCAAAACTGAGAAGTAGTTTTTTAATTATTCTGTGAAGAAAACTGGAGACTTATTTATCTGTTTTGCATAGGTAATACAATACAATAAATTAAAATAAAACACAAACAATTAAATCCATATAGAAATTATAATTTTTTTTTAAACTAGCAGAATAACATACCACAGGTAAAACAGTGGATGGAGTGGTGTCTTTAGTGCATCGCCAAGTTATGTTACGAGGTTGTTGCCTGTAGTATCTTCCATCATCGATATCATTTTCATACTCTGTATAATTATCCCTACTTCCACCAACTGTAGAAAGTGACTTTGGTAAACCATTTTCCATTTGTTGCTCTTCCTGTGTGTTTTTTTAAATAAAGAAACAAATAATCAATATGGTGAACAATTGGGCAATTAATAAAAAACAAATCAGCATTCTGAATTGAAACTTCATTAATATATCAGCAATCATGAAATATTATAATTAATACAAATACAAAAGTTTAAATGTAGTTGTATATAACATTTTAAAATTTTAAAATCCTTATCCTCCATGAGCACATTCTGAAATTATCTATTACACTAAATCAGTTCTGCCAAATTAAACATCTTTCTGAAATTCCGTTCATTGATTAATTACCTGAAACTTATTTTTATATTTATGTACATATTTTTTCAATAGGCTATTTCTTTAGCACTATTATTGATTTCAATTATTTTAATATTATCATATTTTCTACATATGCAATACATATTTCATAATTTGTTATTTACAATTAGATGTTCCACTACAATTGAAACATGTTATTGCCTATCTTGTAGCAACCTTAGTGCTCAAAAAAATTATTTTTAAATAATGAAGTAGGCGAAACTATATAAAGCCTGCTTTATTATATTTATCAGAATTAGATCTGTTGTTATAAATTATTATGTTAAATATCTTGTCAGTTTAAAAGCAATCTTATTATTCGTTAAAATGGTTTTTTTTTTTTTTAATGTATAAGTTAAAGAAATATAAAAACAATTTTTTTATTTTATTTAATGTTGCAAATTTATTATATTATGTCATGTTTAAATCTACTTTTATATATTTATTTATGGCCCTTAAATTATAATCAATTTTTTCCTCTGTATTTTTAAAAACAGAATTCTTCATTTAATTCAGCATTATCATCTTAATAGCTTAGAGTTCGAAATTGATTTATCAATGTTAAATCATACAGTTAGGACTGTATACCTCATGTTTGTGTTAATTTGGGTTAAATTGTAATGCAGGCCGACAGGCACTGTTGATTGGATGATGAATTAAATTGTGTAATAATCATAGAATTGGTGATTTTGGAATTATATTATGTATTCATGGTTTGTAATGAAACAATCTATTTCAGATTTTATTTATTGTTTATTTATTTAATATATGTGATGTGGTCTATGAAACCATGCCATAAGTTAGCATGTGTTATTTTGCAGTAGAGCAAAAATTGACAAGCAATGTCAAAAAAACTGATTTTTTGGTTTTTTTGGTCATCTGTTGAATGAATTCAATAACTAAACTTTCAACTAAATTCAAATGTTGCCAACAGCTTTTAAAATACCTAAAACGGATCTTGAAATACACACTGTGAATTTTAGAAACCATGCCAAAAGTCAGTAATATTAACACTCCATTGCGAATTATGGCTAGGTTTCTTCTGAGCTTGTTGCAATGAAAGTATTGTAATATTTTTTATGTTAATCCATTTTTATGAGACTTATGAAATTATTTTTAAATAAAAAATACTAATCACAAGTTTCAGTCAATTAATTTGCACAAATTTTACTACTATTTTCGTAAAGTTGGTAATGACAGCCAGATGTCTCCATTTCTTGTTTACATTGTGAATAGTAATGTTCATGATTTTCTAAACAATCTTTTATAATAACTTGTGTGGTTTTGTTATCCATTTTGTTTCACTTCATTCATAACAGTTCTTTTTTACTTTGTATTATTGGTAATTTATTATTTATTTCTTTGGGTTCAGTAAATGAACTGCCAATGAAATTGGAATTTCTAGAAAGTTCTGGAATTCTTGATGTAAGAATAATGTAATTTCTTCAGTACTTCCTATGATTCTTGTTTATTTAAAAATGTTAAAATGATTCTGTTTATTTTTTTTAGAATGTATAACACAATTCTACAAAAAATTCTGAAAATTTTAGTATAATATTCTCATGGAAACATTCTTTCCTTCCTCGGCTATAGTATTTTACTTCTCAAAAACTTTGAATGCATTTTCCTGAAAAACAACATTTCACAAAAAAAGGTTTGAAAAATCAATTAAAAATTCAATATTTATGATAGAAGATTGATTTTAGTGTCAAAATTTTCAGAATTTTGTGTTCTATTAGAAACGGTGAAAACAAAAAAAAAAGACTTTTCCTACTTATGGCCAGGTTTCATAGATACATATTTTGTTTAAGTTTGTTGTGAGTCTACTGGGAAACCAGTGGGACACTCGATAGTGTTGGCTTTATCCCACCATATCATGGGCTTGTTGTGTGGGGCATAAAAACACGTGATCTTGGTTTGAGATGACAAGCCTCCAATCTGATCTCCATTACAGTGGGGTGAATTCAGAATGCCCTCTGTTGAGTACAGTGAGCATGCTGGCGTAGAAGTGGGCCTCATGCGGTGGGCAAATGCATGGTGTTAACATTACAACAGATGGAAGCTGCTGGTCGCTGCACGCGACCAGCAGTACTGTATGGACAGTGGTGTTGTGATGAGAGCCATCCTATACAAATGGTGTTGGCAGGTAAAGGCTTATGCCAGGTGTGGTGGTTTGCAGCCAGCAATGTTGTGTTGTCCTTCTCTCCCCAGCTGCAGTTCACATTTGTAACCTGGTCGGAGCAGGCACTGCTGCGTTTGTGTTTGTAGTAATGAGCGGGGTAGTGCCCAACAGATGGCAAGCCCGGCACACGGCAGGGGCAGCAGCACTATTTTGGGTGTGAGCCCAATAGCAGAAGTGTGCATATGATGTACCTTTCTGGATAAAATTGAGTTAGTCACCCCATCTCTCACAGGCAGATGGGGTGGTCTCCTTCAGTTTTGTGACCTGTGAACTACAGTATGCTAGTGGGTCTGTGATGTCGGGGGCCTGCCGATTCACAATAGCTTTTTGTGGTGGTTGGTTATGGCCCTGTGCATATTTTGAAAAATGGTATTTCTGCAAAGGCCAGTGTTACTGGCAGTCATGGTTGTTTAATTGTTTATAATTGATTTGTTTGTGTAAGCAAAGATTTATTTGAATTTAATTGTTAATTAATAATATTTTGTGTTTGGACAAGAGCCAATGATGAGTAGTAGGGAGGGAAACAGTGACGCTCCAAAGAAATGGTAGTTATGTAAAGAGACTGTTTCTCAGAAAGATATGCAGTTAAGAGCAGCAATTGAGGCCTTGCAATAGCAACAATGTTTTTGATGAGGATATTGTTAGCGTGACTATTGAAGAAAGTTGTAACCAAGGAAAAATTAACCAGTGTGAAAGAAAGGGAGATGTCTCCTTCAAAGGCAATCTCCTTTGAAGGAGACATCACAAGATCTAATCGGTCCTTGAACAAGTCTTGGGAAACAACCAATTCAGTTAAAAAAGTCTGTGATGGGTGCTGGTGTGGTTAGCGCAAGTAAACAGTTAAAAAAATCATCTCATGAACGGGAGTTGGTTAAAAAGAAGTTGTCTCCATCAAAAGAATCAGGTGCACCTGAAGTAAATGTCTCGATTCAGATTCTCTTATGAACGATGCAAGTGTCAGTTCTTAGGAATTTGGCAAAGGATTTGTCTTTTTCTAATTTAGTTCCAGTTTTGACAATGAGGAATTTGAGGAATTCATATGTAATAAGAAGAACGTTATGGAGAAAAGTGCTGGATTTATACAGCCCTGCTTGTGGAAGCTAATGTATTTACATGTGCTCACAGTTAAGAAGACGGATAGATTACAGGGTTTTGTAGAGAGGTTAATGGTCAGAATGGGCGAGCAGAATACTCAGTCTGTATTGCAGCCACCGGGTAAAAGACTAGTTTCTGAAATAGTGAAGCGGTCTGATTTGAATAAGAATGGTTCTAAGCTGAAGATTGTTTTAACAGATAAAACTGAGGAAATTATACCATCAGTGTTTAAAATGGTCCATTGAGCTCAATGCTCAATGCACCAGCTCAATGGTAAGAACAAGGGCTTAAAAATCATGAGTACTGAAGAAAACTCCAAAGGAATTCGTATCTTAGCTATTGATAGTGAAACAGAACTTAAGGTTAAGATATTGATGGACTCAAAAAGTTTACAGTTAAATGGTTGTTCCATGAAGTTAAAACTGAATATATATCTGAGTATGTATGATATACTTGGAGAACTGCATGCAAAAGAGTTTATTGATGCATTGATGTCTCAGAATACTTTGTATTCTGTGGAAGAATTCAAGGAATTATTCAAGGTTATATTTAAAGCAGGTAAAAGGGACAGCTGTTTTTTACAAATGTGACAGATGGGCTGGGAGGTGTAGGCTAACAGGCCTTGATTGGTTAACACTAGATAATATGGTTGAACACATGCTGAGAGGCAGGGAGCAATGAACAGAGATGTCTACATTGGTCTCAGGCATCCTACGGATCAAGTAGCTGGAGGCTGCGAAATGGTGCTCGGACTGACTGCCCTTCTTGAAGGAATTGGCGCCATCCCATCCCCCAGATTGGATTCAGGGTGTGCTAGATTTAGGATATAAGTTATTTTCACTTCACGCTGGATTGCTTTGTTTCATATATGTTACCTTTATATTATTTTATACTATGTCTTATATTATGTTTATTTTGCTATTTGTCTTCATATGGATCTTCCTCATGAGTGTTGTATGGAGCTGATTTTTGCTACTGGTTTGAATATGACTACTGCTCTAGTGACATTAAACCAAAATGTGACACTAAACCTTATTGAAAAGGCTTACGCTAGGCATGATATCCTAGCAATCTGTAGGGGGTGACCTTTTTCTGTTTATTTCGCCCAATGTCATTAGTTTTTATCACTGTTCATGTATTTTAGTTGTAAGAAGATACCTGTTTCCTTTTCTCTTTTTTGCTACCGTTATATTTGATTATTGTGTTTAGCCATGTGCTATAGATGAAGATTAACCTTTAATTATATAGATTTCTGTCAGGTACACCTTTGTCTCGTATTGAGACTTTACTCTGTCCTATGATGTATACTCTACTCTGACTCCTTTGTTGTTTATTTATTGTCTTGGTTTTATATGTTTATCCTTATTATAATTGTGTTTTTTAATCACAAGTTTTGCTTTCCTGATATTTTTCATCTAAAGGTGCAACCTATAAGCACTTTTCATAAGAGTCTTTAGGGGGGCTACTGTATGCCTCATAGGCGAGGCTGGTGCTGGTGCTTTTTATTGTGATAAATAAAAAGAAAAAAATTGGGAGCTGGCTAAAATAATGTAGTCAGTCACGTCAAAGCGCAGAACCATGCAGGGCCAGGGAGATAGACTTTTTGCTGAAGACAACTTGGCTCAGTCACACGCAACTAGCTCGGGACGCTCTGATGATACATTAAGGACCCTTGAGGTTTGAGGGGTGGGCGCATGAGGGTCAGGGGGTACGCATGGGAGCATACTTGGACCCCGACTAGGAGTAGTGATGGGGAGGGTAGCCCTCCTGGGAAGAGGCATCACAGCAGAAGGGGAGGTAGTGTTGCTTCAATGAAACAAAGGGACCCTATTGAGAAGGTCCAATGGGTGGACAATGCTAAAGGGTGGTGGCTGGACATCGCCGCATCACATAAGATCAACTGAGGCAACATCTTCTAGGCAGTTACCGGTTGGCCTCAGGTGGATAAAAAAAAGGGGGCGGCTGTAATGTTCACTTCGTACTCGAGTGAGACAAACGATTGAGAGCTGCTTTTATAGAAAAAGTTGAAGAAGAGCCATTATTTCAGATGTTGAGGTATTAGAAATGTGACGAAGAACTGCAAACAGCAGGAACTTTGTTCATATTGTGGTAAAGAGTAACATTATACGAAAGTCTATCCCATTAATGAATCTTTGGAATAGAGCTAAACACTATTCCAAAGATTTGAGTTCCAGAAGTGTTTTGAGAACTGGAAAAAGCACTGGCATAATTCTAATGGAGACTATTTTGAAGGGGATAAGATAAATGCAGACCAATAAATAAAATACTTTCCAAAAAACAAAAATTCTCATTATTTTTTGAACACACCTCGTATTTATTTAAGTATAATAAAGTTTGTATGTGAGGCGTACGGTTGCAGTTACATTTTAGATATTGCATGACAGGATGAATGAAAGGCCAATGAGATGATGAGTAAAGCTGAAAAAGACAACTGCATTGGTATCTGTGTACCAATTCAAGACAACACCTGAAGAAGCTGGAGGCTATGCCAAGGATGGCTGAGGGAGGACATCTAGTCTGGCATTGCTGTAACACAAAAAAGTCAAAGGGGATTTTGAGGACTGCAGGTAAAGGCTTGGACCTAGGAACTGTAGGAGGAGTGAACTACAGGAATAGCCCAAGGTGGGTTAATTTTAACAAAAATAAAAATTAAGTTCTATTAACCATACTATCCCAAGTTGTTGCTACACTTTGATGTATAGGTGATGTAGGAGCAGCATTAATTACTATTATAGCTATGAGAGCCATTCAGAAAGTTTTTGGCCTGACAAAGAAAACAAAATTTGTCAGAAATTTTCTTTTCACTTTCAATGTAATCACCTTGCAATTTGATAAATTTAGACCAATTACTTTAGAATGTTTTAGTACCATCAGTATAATACAATTTATCAAACTCTGCAAAATCATTGTCTAAGTTTTGACCTCATTATTTAAGGTGAATCTTCATCCTGTGATCCTTTTTTTCAGGTTTAGAAAGGGAAAGTAATTGCTGGAAGCCAAATTTGATGAATACTGAGCATGTGGAAGCACTTCAAAGTGCACGTCATGGAGTTTTGCAGCAATAACCTGAGATGTGTGTGCTGGCACATATCATCGTGAACGAGCACCTTTTTTTTGTCCAGATATATATGCTTAGCCTGAATAGCACCCTTCAAACAGTCCAGTAATGAAGCAAAATAATTCTTCATAAGTCCTGCCTTTTACCAGGTTGTCTACAAGTACCACACAACGAGAATCCAGAAAACCATAATTATGGCTTTTCCTGAACATGGAATTGTTTTCACTTTTTCTGGTGCATTTCCATCTGTTACAAACCCATTGTCTGTACTGCGTTCAGTCTCTGGTAATGGTGAATCCATGTTACTCAGCGGAATTGCATTTAAATAAATCTAAATATTCTTGAGGTGCGTTTAGTTGAATGTAGTTTTGGTAGACTGTTAACAAATCCAGCACCTATCAAGTGGAAAGCTTTTTCATATACTAAACAATAAATAAAATGTAGTGCACTTGGTTTATTGAGATGTTTGGGACAATAGTAAACTTGCATACTTTCCAGTTTATGATCATTTAATATAACATGGTGAATTTTTGTAACTTCATAGGTTGCAGTTTTTGGACATCCTAAGCAGTCATAATCTTTAATGAACATATGATTATGTTTAAATTCAGCAGCCCACATTTTTAGCATCACAAACAAAGGGATGAATTATTTAAAGTGGAAAATTTTGTATGTCAATGAGGTTGAACCTTTTAAAACAAAGTACTTTATAATAGCTTGATTTTCAATTTTATCCACTTTTCACAAAATGGCATTAACTTGTTTGCTTTACTTGATTGCCAAAAACAAGTAAGTAAATGTCACAGTCAATTGGTCACACTTTGGAGGTTTATTTTTCAGCTTTATTATTATTTTTTTACTGAGCATTAGATTTTTAATAAATAATGTCTGATACTGTCTAAAGATAAACTTCTAATTACTTATATCCGTTAATTTACAGGAGGTTCTATGGAATGCAGTAATCATATTTCTCAGGATGCTCAATAAATGTTTTTTACAACTGCCCAAAAAGGAGTCTAATGTATTTAGGGTATATGCATGTATGTTTGTTCCACCATAGCAGCTCAACAGCTGAAGCGATTTAGATGTATGACCCCCCCCCCCCATGTTGGAATCCTTACGTTACCGGGAATGTCATAAGCTACATAACTATGTTTAAATATATATATATATATATATATATTGATACATATGTTTAAACAGATTAAAAAAAAATTATATATAAAATTTTCACCCATACACTCTTTAAGTATCCTGTATTAAAGAGTGATGTTTCTATTTTTGGCAGTCATGTTTTTTAATTTTTAATATTTCTCTTGTTTATTGATTTTTTTTAAAAGGAAAATGTACTTGGTTGATTGTTTAACAGGTAACAAAGTGGTATTTTTAATAAAATGTATAAATTATATGTACACATATACGTGCAAAATCCTCTTTTAAAGCAGTTTCATTTGGTACTCCACTTAATAATTTTCAATCAATTTTGATTGATAAATGTTTTTCTGGATTTTCACCAGGAAAATCTTTTTCATACACATATATATTAACTTGTACAACTGAAATGGATTATCCAATTTCAAGGAAATGAGTTTTGGAATTAACCAAAACATTTTACACATATATACATGAAGAGATGAACATCAATCAAAATTCCCAAACATATCATTGGGATATGGCTATGGAAGGCTAGCTGTTTAAGAACATTTAATGTCTTTTTTCTCTCTATTAATCTTAACATGAATTCATACATGAATAGCAACACCACATTTTCATTAAATCTATGGAAAGAGGTTACTACTAAGACCTTAACGCTAAGCTTCATCTATTTCATAAAATAAGTACGTTCTTAGTTATGGGATCTGAACAAGGCTGGATAATAAATAAGACTGGTAATAAATATAGATCATATTTAAAATACAGTTACACTATAATTATTTTCTTATAAAATAAACTCACATTATGGCAGGGCAAAGGCAATGATGAAGAAGTTGAAATCGGCGTAGCATTAGCAGTTGATTTAGAAGCAAGATTATGGATGGTGAGTAGGGCTGCTTGTCTGTCAGGGTCAGAGTTAATCTGCTTTAGATCTTTAAATAACTGAAGTAAATAACTAGGACGCTGTTCGTTGACAGATATCAACGCAGCAACTTCTGAATACATAGATTCTTCCAGTGATTCTAGAAGGTCACTATAACAGAATTATGAAGAGAAAAATTATACAGAATAAATAAAATGTAACAAAAATTAAAAAAAAAAAAATTATTACTTTCATGTGGTAAATATGGCAAGCATACTCCCCAGCTAAAAGCTGTACAACCATATATTATAATCATTACCACAATAATGGAAAACTTTACACATATTTTTTATTCTCTTTAAGAGCACTGACATCTTCAGAAATGGAGCGGGATAATTTCAGAATAAAAATTATATCATTGCAGTAATCACTAACTCATCAAAAATGAATTCATTTTTAAAAAATTTTTTAGCATCATTGAAGAATAGAAAACATTTTTTTTTTGTCTTCAGTCATTTGACTGGTTTGATGCAGCTCTCCAAGATTCCCTATCTAGTGCTAGTCGTTTCATTTCAGTATACCCTCTACATCCTACATCCCTAACAATTTGTTTTACATATTCCAAACGTGGCCTGCCTACACAATTTTTTCCTTCTACCTGTCCTTCCAATATTAAAGCGACTATTCCAGGATGCCTTAGTATGTGGCCCATAAGTCTGTCTCTTCTTTTAACTATATTTTTCCAAATGCTTCTTTCTTCATCTATTTGTCGCAATACCTCTTCATTTGTCACTTTATCCACCCATCTGATTTTTAACATTCTCCTGTAGCACCACATTTCAAAATCTTCTAATCTTTTCTTCTCAGATACTCTGATTGTCCAAGTTTCACTTCCATATAAAGCGACACTCCAAACATACACTTTCAAAAATCTTTTCCTGACATTTAAATTAATTTTTGATGTAAACAAACTATATTCTTACTGAAGGCTCGTTTAGCTTGTGCTATTCGGCATTTTATATCGCTCCTGCTTCGTCCATCTTTAGTAATTCTACTTCCCAAATAACAAAATTCTTCTACCTCCATAATCTTTTCTCCTCCTATTTTCACATTCAATGGTCCATCTTTGTTATTTCTACTACATTTCATTACTTTTGTTTTGTTCTTGTTTATTTTATGCGATAGTTCTTGCATAGGACTTCATCTATGCCGTTCATTGTTTCTTCTAAATCCTTTTTACTCTCGGCTAGAATACATAGTAAATAGTAATTTATTAGTTAAGAATCAATAAGAATCTTGGAGCGTTTATTGCCTCTGCCTTTAGTACTTCTTATTATCTGGCATTCACTTATATAATAGATAATTTATGCATTTTATATAATAGCAAACATGCTAAGCAACTATAACTAGTATTGTTGTACAAAGAAACATTTAGCAGAATGATCAAGCAAGTTAAAAATTGTTGGAACAATATAAAGCAGCACAAGGGACTCATTTTTAAATTGCATTCTAATACATGATGAAGCCAGGTTTTTATTCCTTACATCATACACAAACAGAAGTCCATTTTGACTATGTAGTTAAGAGTGTGTTTCCTGTCTTGAACAATGGACATGTCTGATTCTGTATCACTTAAAAATTGATAAAACACTAAATAATGATTAAACTGTACTCTTCTAGTAAAATAAAATAGCTCATGGTAGAAGTTTACAAACTGATTTCACAAGAGATGGCCTTATGATTTTCTTTCATCAGTAATTTAAGAAGGTAACTTGAATACAATAAGGTATACATATTATTTTACTCTATCAGCTTGCCAAAATTAATCCATTTTTGATGCAGAATGTAAAGCAAAAAGTAGACTTTATTGTACTTATATTCACTATCCACTATTTTTTTTTAGATATAACCTAAATTTAATTATTTTTTCCTTTACATTATTTGTTATTATATTTTCTTAAACCGCATCCCAGAAACAAGTGTGATTATACATTGTAGTGAAAAATAGGTACTCTTATAATTTTAAAATATCATAAAGCTAAAACTACTTGGTACCAAAAGTGATAATAGAACCATATTTCAATTGTAATACATGTTTTATCATATATATTATAAATATATTCCTTAATAGACTTTATTTGTTTCTAATATCAAGTTCATAAGTAAATTTTAGAAGACTAATCATATTTGGTGAAATATAAACAACTAAAATTTTCTGCTTTCATGAAAATTGTAAATAATGTATCAAGAGTAAAATGGGCACAATTAATTTTAAGATCTTATACATATCATTTATTAACACAGTAAATCAATAGTTAACTTGTTCTCTATTGTTTTTAATTATTTTTTATAATAAAACTCATTCTAAAGAAGCATTGATCTCTGAAAAAGTGCTAGATACACTGAAAAAAAGAAAGGTGGAAGTGGTTATAATAAATTAATTAAAAATTAATAAATAGAGAGAATATTTTTAGTATAGGCCGTATGCTCTTTCCATTCTAACCCTTCTCACCCCAAAGAATAGCTTTATTTTTTCAAGACCTATTTTTAGTTACCTATACATGAAAAACCAATATTATGTATATGGTAAATGTAGTAAGTATATCACCACAAATTCTAAGGGACGTATTCCATGATCTTCATGAACTTTGGGCTTAAATTCAAATTGTGTTGAGCACTGTATATTATTGTCTTCCAAGTACCCAACAATCCAAGTACAAATTGCTTTTGATTACCAAAATGTTACAGAAAATAAAAAAAATATCAATTTGAAAATAATCTGACAAGTATTAGGACAATTTTTTTTATCAGTACAGTTCCCCCAAATTTTTTGGGGAAAGTAAAGACATAAATGATAAATTATTTTATATAATGGAACACTGAAATAGATATCAAATCAATTTTCCAACCAGAACAAGAATATTTAGGCATTGGCATTATTTAAGTATGTTGAACATTTTTAATTTTAATTTTACAACAAAGATCTGAAAATATTAATGGAAACAAAATCAAATCACAGATAATAACCTTTAAGTGTATAAATAAAATAAAGCAGTGGTTGAAGCCATCTGTAACTTAGCTGGGAAGAAAGGGAACTCCAGCAGTTCCCTTTAGGAAGATTAATGAAATTGTCAAGTTAGCTCAATCTTTTTACCACATTTCATACTGACTTTAAATCATTCCTGGAATTTTTGGTTAATTTTTCATTGGCTAACTTTTTTTACCAGTTTAATCATTCTTTTTATGTATTTTATTGCATTCATTTTAATACTCTAAGCAGGGATCTATAGTATACTTATTCTATAACACTTTTTTTTAATTATATATTCAATAAAAGCAGGGTAAAAGGCCATTCAATTAATAAAAACTGTATTAGAAACTAACAAAAATGTTTAACTAGAAACTATATGTGTAATTTTTGTTTTATGTTTATGAAGTTAATTCTCAAAGAACAAAAAACAGAACTACTGTTAAGACTAAAAATCAATTTTACTGATATCAAAAAGAGATTTTAAGTTAATGATTTTGTTTTGCCACATACATATTGAAGATGAGGCTATAATACGAGGGTGGGGTGAAAAGTTCTGGGCCTGGATAAAATACAACATTTTTCAACATTTTGATTTATTTTTCAACAACGTAACCATTAAGATCTATGCAATTAGCCCAGTGTTTCACAAGAGCACTTATGCCAGTTCAGAAGTCAATTTATCCAACTCCTTAAAATAACTATCTATAGCAGCAATAACTTAATCTCTTTCCTGAGAGCCATTTTTTTGGGTTAGGCAAAAAATTCCTCTGGAATGCACTGAAAGAACTAGATACAATCACTTGAAATATTTTTTTGGCACTGTTTTTGGTCACGCGTAAACAAATGCAGCACTCATTTAGCGCATAGCTTATACAAATGTTCGTGCAAAATATTGCATTACACGTTCTACTGACATGCATACATACTCTTACTCTGCTAACTTATTCATTGTCGCTAGTCGATCTGCCAAAACAATTTTATGCACTTCTATCATTTCTGACATAGTTACTTCAGAAGGGCATCCAATGTGTGGTTCATCGCTAGTGCATGTTAGACCCATTTTAAACTCTGCAACCTAGCATTTAACTGTTGTATTTGAAGGAGAAGACTCTCCCAGTGACACATCAAACTCTTCTTTAATTTCCTTTGCACTTAAGCATTCAGAGAAAACAATTTAACTACTGCACAAATTTCAATTTTTCAAAAAACACCTAATTCTTCACTCTCAAGAACTGTAAATACTGAACTCAGTGATGCAGTGATTTGAGACTCTTATAGTAAACTAATGAAGAATGGAATCACGCAACACCAATGAGAAATTAAGTGCACTAACACCATCTCTATATGAGGCTCAGAACTTTCCATCCCACCCTCATAGAGATTAAGTCATTAAAATTAAATTGGAAGCTTAAAGAGGTTAAATAATTTTTCTGTAGCAAAACATGTTTATATATTAATTCATCTACAAGTGTGTAAAACTGAATAATAATTAAAAAATAGATTCCACCTCGTATTTATACAGAGATAACTGAACAAAGAAATAATTTCCATATAATGGATTTTCAAAAACAACAGTTTACAATGAATCTTTTGAGATCCTACCTTAACTTAAATTCAAAACTTGTTTCTAAAAGATGAATAATACACCTTGATTAGAAACAATCAAGTTTTTGGCTAAAAAATTCTGCTGAAGGAATCTGCTAGAACACAGTTGTTAAAAAAAGAAATACAGAGATTAAACCAATGTTTAATAATTAGTAAAACAACTAACTATATATATACACAGAGTAATTCAGGAGGATAGGGCAATACTTTGACAACTCATTCTAGAGGCTAAAAATAAGAAAAAAGTTCATATAAACATACGTCTGAAAACGCTTCGTTAGCGAGTTATACAGGGTGAAAGATATTGCCCGAGTTTCAGTTCCTCCGGGTAAATTAAGGCTTTCTGAAATTCTGGGAAGGTCAATTAAGGAGCAAATTTAATTGTTTCTTATGGTTTTTGAGCTGGGAAATCGAAAAAAAATAGGTCCCAGAACTGTATCTCTCTTATTTTCTAAGATATCCCATGTAAAACGCCAAAAAACACATTTTTTAAGTTTGACGTACAATAAGATTGTTAAATTGGCAATAAATCATACATTTTTTAAACATAAATTGTAGAGAATTTAATTATAAGAAGATTGATGTACATAATGTCAACAGAAAACAAATAAAATTTTAAACATGTTGACTTTTATTACCAACAAAAGAGATTAATTTTTAACAGATTGAAAAAACTTTTTCGTTATGTACAGTAAAAAATAACTGGAGAAAGAAAGAATACTTACTGTTTATTTATGATAATGATAAAATGCTGATTACAAGTAGTATTTCATGCGGTTTGATAACTTTCAAAAAGCCACCGTTGTGTTCAATGCACTTTTCAATGCGTTGTACTAGATTTTGTGTTGCCAGTCTAATGGTATCTTTGCGTTCCTTGATTATAGCTGCAGCGTTGAGAATGCGAGCAATCAGTTCATCGCGTGTATCTACTTTTTGCTTGTTAACCTCATTTTTCAACCATCCCCACAAACAGTAATCCAATGGAGTGAGGTCTGGGGATCTCGGTGGCCAATTAACCGGCCCTCCACCTCCTATCCATTTACCAACAAGCTTTTCATCAAGACATTGGCTTACTTCATTGGTGAAATGAGTAGGAGCTCCATCAAGTTGGTAATACATTTCAATTCATTTTGCTAAGGGGATATTTTCCAGCAAAATAATAAATTCATTACGTAAAAATTCCAGATAATTTCTCCCTGTGACACGATGTTGTAGTATGAAAGGATCAATTAATTGGTCATCTATGATACCACACGAAACATTCACTGAAAATCGTAGCTGGAAATTTTTTTCCACTGTAGTATGTAGGTTTTCTTCAGACCACCGATGCGCATTCTGTGTGTTGTTTATTCCGTTATGAGTGAAAGTAGCTTCATCCAAAAATAGTATAAATGGAATTAAATGTTGAATCCTATTAACCCATTGACAAATTTGCAGCTGGCTGACGTAGTTACCAGGCTGGAGATGTTGCACTTTCTGAATATGAAAAGGATGCAATCCATTATTATTTAATGTCCTCCATACTCTACTTTGTGAAATATTGGGCCGTGTTGCAATTAATCATGTACTCATTTCCAGACTACATTGAACGATCTGCAGAATGTTTCTCCTTCATCAGCATGATTTGTTTGTCGTTCAGATGAAATATGAGCACTGGGAAGTGTACCATTCTCACGAAGATTATTAAAAATTCTAATAAATACTTTACGATTTGGTAGAACACGACCAGGATACCTATGTCGATATTCCATAACCATAATATTATATATTCCATAATATAATATCCGTAGATGAAAATCATGTCAGCATATTCGGCATTAGTGAAGACACGCAGCATTTTTCAAAACAAAACTAAACAGAATTTCACTCTTTTAACAGACTTGATATTTATGCACTGCAAAATGAATACAAAATATACTTCTTAACAGTTTTCTGAAATTTTTACAATAAGAATACGACATAATACTGCAAACACGATTGATCAGCGAAAGGTTTATTTAACACATTACCACAATTAACTGACAGCAAGTAGTAGTATTTAAACAAATTGCGATTAAAAAAATCAGTGTTGCCAACTTGTTTTCCGTAAGTCTAAAATTATTGTACCTACTAGACACATCTGTTTTCTTCTTTGTAACATTTTCTTCTAAGTTTTTGTCGGTTTTGTTGTTAATAAGTCGACATGTTTAAAATTTTATTTGTTTTCTGCTGACATTATTTACATTAATCTTCTTATAATTAAATTCTCTACAATTTATGTCTGAAAAATGTATGATTTATTGCCAATTTAACAACGTTATTGTACGTCAAACTTAAAAAAATGTGTTTTTTGACCTTATTTTTGGCGTTTTACATGGAATATCTTAGAAACTATGAGAGATACAGTTCTGGGACCAATTTTTTTCGATTTTCCAGCTCAAAAACCATAAGAAATAATTAAATTTGCCTCTTCCCAGAATTTCAGAAAGCCTTAGTTTACCCGGAGGTAAAGCCTTTCACCCTGTATAACTCGTTAACTAAGCGTTTTCAGACCTGTGTTTATATGAACTTTTTTCTTATTTTTAGCCTCTGGAATGAGTTGTCAAAGTATTTCCCCATCCTCCTGAATCACTCTGTATATATATATATATATATATAAGATCTAACATTTCCTACTCGGCAGAGGTACAAAGAATAGAAAGAAGAATTCTAAGAACGTGCATAAATAAAAGACGACTTGCTGATGGGGGAGAATTGAGACTCATACCAAACCAAAATGTAGAACCAGCTCTAGACTGCTTTAGAAAGAAGTTGTTTTATATATATATAGAGTTGATAAAATTTCCTGCAGCCTCAAAATTATAGTTGAACCCTTCAAAATATTTAAATACATCATGCAACAGCAAAGCCTACTAGGAAAACTCTATTACAATCAAGTTGTATGACTTAGGATGCATCTACGTTACATTAACATCAGATTTAAACACCAAAGTGGTAGAGTACTTAAAATATAAAATGAAGAAAAGGGCTGAGGTGTTTCATATGTTTTCTGTCAATCTTATTCTGCAGCTAAATCTTTTGATTGCTATAAATAATCTTACCAAGATAACCAAGACATAAATAAAAATATATTCTTCTTAATGAAAAGTGTGAATCTGTACCAAAATATTAATTTTCATTATAAAATTAGTAATGATAAACTTATCTTGATAAAAGTTTTAATAAAACTGTTTATATTGTTGATATCTTTCGTCAAAAATTGCCCAGTTATTTACACCCAACTTATCATTACCACATAGGGTTAATTGTAATTAATCTAATGTAAGAAGTGGAGAGTGTAAAATTGCAATGGAATATTGCAATACAGGAGGCGGATAAGTGAAGATGAGGAAATGTAGTAAACATATTAGGATTAAACAATTTGTATTAGATAAATAGAAATGTAGTATCACATCAAACTAACATAATTAATGAGGAAGAAAAATAATACATAGTAAAAAGGTTAACTACAAAAGAGAAAAACGAGATATTTTTAAAATAAAAAAAAACCTAAACAAACATCAATTACAAGTATATTAACTTATCTTACTTTGATTCAGTTTTGATGGATGGAGAACTGCATTTATTGTTGTTGCCAGTAGCTGTTGTTCCACCAGCATTCATTAGCAGTCTTCTCTTGCAATTTGAGTTTCTAGGCAAATGTTCTTCATTAAAAACTGTTCCAGCCATAGTTAATTGTTGCTGCTGCCTATTGTTGATTGTATTTTGTTCAATTAAACCACTCCCATTGTAATTCCAAGATCTACTGTTGTTATTATTATTATTTTGACTACTGTTATTATTATTATTGTTATTATTATTATTAATGCTGCTGATAGCAGTAGTATTGATCGCATTATTACTCTGCTCATGTAAGCGTACGCTTCCACCACACTGCTGCTGCTGCTGCTGTTGCTGCTGTGGTTCTTTCAATCTACAGGATTTTTTATATGCACCTTGTACAAACAGGAAAAATATATCAATTATTCTTTATAAGTTATAGTAGCTTAAAATAAATTTATGATCACACTAACACCAAAAAACCTTTTAAGCAAATGCATGGGATAACATAACACAATTAATAAATATTCATAATTTTTCAAACGATTGAAGATAGGATTGTATTCCAATTCTTCTAGATCACAGATCCTTTTGAAATTTGAGAGCAGGAGGAGTCTACTGTGAGCATTACTTGTTAGCATCATTCTTGCGACACAATTCCTTTTCTCTGAAAAGACTGGTCCTAGCATTTTAAAGCTAACATTCAGAATGGTCAAGCAGGAGGCATATGATAGCATTTCTTGTTTAGGTTGTTTATATGCTCTCTGCATGGCAAGATATACAGGGTTTGCTGATGTCAGACAGCTGCATATCAATCATTCATGCAAGCTTTGTTCGGGTTGTTAAGGAAGAGCAGGAATCTGATCTTTAAAAGTTCTATTTCTTGCTTCAACTTATCAATGCATGAGATATGCAACTTTTTTGTTTCTTCTTTGCTAGTTTTCTTTTTCTCGTTTGATATTGTCATCTAATTCACAAAGAGTTTAAACTATAAAAGCTTTCTAACAAATTTCAAAATTTCTCATACATATATGAGATGTGCTTGTATGTTAATATATTATTAGATCTGTAAGATGTATTAGTAAGAAATATTAATTTCTTTGAAAGATTGTTTATAGATTATAATTCTTCAACTTTTTAAATTACTCTGGCAAAAATTTTTTAATTTTTAAAATGTTATCCATTTTTTACCCCAGAATATAATTCACTAACTAATTCTTAGGTGGATAAAGAAGCTTTTAAAAGGGTTTAATTTTAACTAATGTTTGTAGTATCCTTTAATTTATTCACAAAGTTTATTACTCCCAAGGAATCTATGAATTACCTTTATAATAAGCAGCAAGGATTATTGTCTTATTGAAGAGAGGTATAAACATTTTAAAGTAAGAAACTTATGTAATAAATAAGAAATTCATGTAAACAATATCATATACTTGCTTTGGAAACCAGTTTACTTTTAAATAAAAAAAAATGCATATATATATATATATATATATATATATATATATATATATAAGAAAATAATATATTTTTTGTAATCAAAACATTCAATTATTATATGCAACTGTTTCTTCTCTGGTAAGTTTATTAAATAATTTATAACTTCCACAAATAAAAAATTATCTTTCAAAACAATTACATACCACTAAAATCTGATTTATCTATAGTCTGATATATGTAAAAATAAATATGAATAATTAAATATTTATTTTCACAGTACAATATTTTAAATATTGACTTTTTTTTATGGAAAATATTTTTTTTGAGAAGAAAATTTTTAACAAAAAATACAGTAATGTTCTTAATAAACCTCTATTTTATTTCTAATGCTTGTATAATTTGCTATCCTTATATAATTACTTAATTACAGATTTTAATTCTAAAATCAGCTTCATTGTTCCTTTGCCAGTCCTTCACAAAACACTATACATCACAACCAAAAACAATTAATTCATATTCATTATGCTAATATGTAAAAAGGTTTTGATCATTCATTGTTTATTAATCAAACATTGAGAATTTAGTGACAACATACTATAAAAAGAAAAAAGTAATTTCACTTATTGGTATTATTTAAAATGACTGGTATGTTATAATCCTAACCTTCAGTTAACACTCACAATCCCACAAGATAAATTTTTAGTAGGGGGGGGGGGTCAATTCTATCCCCCAGTTATGCTTTTAAAAATGTATTTAAATATAAATAAAACATATCTTAAATAATCACGTAGATCCAAAATAAAATTTAAATCAATTAAATTAACTTTTTTTTCACTTCGAGCACTTTTTCAATAAGTGCTCATGATATAAACCTTAAAAAAAATCCACAACTTTTGATTTTGTAATAAATTTAAAAACAAAGTTCTTTGAACCCTGAGAAAATGTCATGTTTAACTTTTACAAAATCTCTCCCAAAAATCTAGAGAAGGGAATCACTCTAAAATAATGACCTAAGTGAACAGAGTTTAGGGTCTATACTCTTTGTATAGTTGCATAAAATTAATAGCTTTTAGGAAACAATATCATTTGCTCCTTTATTAAATAAAAATAAAAACTCTTGGTTTTTACTTTTATGTTTACACTTTTTCTTTCTACATTTAATGTTTAAGGTATTAGAAACATCATTTTTATGCTTATTATCTTCACTAGACGCAGTCAAGCTATTTGGCAAAAAAAAATCCTATTTGTCTATTTGGCAATCTAAGGGATTAAATCTCCTCTATGTGTAATAAAATGTACTCAAATAAACTTTTAAGTCTTCATTTACAACTTTCAATTTCTATAATTTTCTACAAATGATTCTTCTATACTTCCTTCAAGATTCTACAAGTTACCTTTAAACTCATTAGCAACTGAAAATGAGATTTTATAAAAAAATATATATTCATAATAGGGATCAAT
Organism: Lycorma delicatula; assembly: GCF_047948215.1. Taxonomy (NCBI): domain Eukaryota; kingdom Metazoa; phylum Arthropoda; class Insecta; order Hemiptera; family Fulgoridae; genus Lycorma; species Lycorma delicatula. The sequence goes on along the minus strand of NC_134456.1, from coordinate 111,193,931 downwards.
CCATTATAGGTATAACTAGTCTTTTTTAATTTTTTTTTGCACTCAAATATGCACATTTCTAATGATGACTCCATGCCCCACTAATATTTTTACAAAATACATTCAGAGAGAAATTTCCAAGATTGATCACGCATATTCTATACATACACTTAATTGACTTAAAAATAAAAATAGACTTAAAATAAAAATTAATGAAGGAATTACATTAATTTTAATTTTTAATATGTTCAATAGCAAACTAAACTTTTTTTTTTTTTGTAAAACCTAGGAACAAGTTTTGGTAATATTTTAGTTTTAATTTAAAACTACAATATTGTGTACATAAATATTCCTTTCTCTTAACCTTGCCAGCAATATTTCCATTTTACTAGTCAAATTTGGACTAAGATGCATTTTTGTTATGATAAGATTTATCTATCATCAAAATTGAATTTCCATCAAAATTTTTGATCAACTTTCCTTTTAATCCACTGTTCATGATTTTCTGGATTCATTTCATTGTGATAGTCCCCCGTTTTCTTTCTGATTTAAAACCAAAAGGATATTTTCACATCTTCCTCACTACCAATGTGGAGTATTATTATTATTAGCCTTGATCCTTTAAAAATGTTCTTCTTGTAACCACTGACACATTTAAAAGTCCACCTAGTACTTTTCAAATATATAAATGAATATAGGACTCATCACAAAAAATATTGTAGCCCTTTCTTCCTCTATCTTGAATTCTGTCCAAATATGTGATTTGTTTAAAAGAATGTATCATTCTTTTTGATCAATATTTTCTTATTACCTTGGTTTTCCTACATTTGAATCCTATGCTCCTTAAAATTTTGGGCAGTATATTATGGTTCAAATGAAGTTATAATTTTGGATGGTCTAGCTTCAAAACTCTTAATACACTTCTCAAAGTAGGCTGTCTGTGATGTGTTAATGAAAACTAATATAATTTTTTTTAATGCAGAATTTTGAAATTATCAATGTTTACTTTTTTGTTTATTCTTTGATGAATTTTGCCTAGCACATTTAATTTTCTTGCAATTGTTTCTTCTTCCTCCTTCAATAATTTCCTTAATGTGTGAACAGATACACCACAATAATTTACCATTCAATCTTGCATTTCCAAATGTAACTTTCAAGATTTTCATTCGTTATGTTTTTAAGTACATTCAAAATGATGCAATTAATTTAATTGGCTTCTAAACACCACTCCTTGCCTAACAAGGGTATCTATTTCAGTTGAGGCATTTGAATTAGTATTAAAAAAAAAACTTTGTTGTATACTGAAAAAAAAAGTTCAATAAAAGTGCAATAGACACAACATAGTCTAACGATGCAAAGTGATTGAAAATTGAATGCTCTTCCACCCCGTAAAAGTTCATTCCCCCAGCCATCCTACATATTCCCTTCTAAAATCGCTAACCAACACCAAAACATACCCAGAGACAAGCAAAAACAAATGTTAATAAACTACTAGTGATCTAGTGATAAATGATAAGTCTAATGATAAAACTAGTTCTAATGAACTACAGTGCATCAATCAACTAAGCTTACGAAACTACTGTTTTTATCATTATCGTACATACAATATAATTTTTTTTATTTTTGAAATTACTATTAGTGATTTGGAAGAATAACATGGAAAAATCAATTTAAATTCCCATATGAAGAATATACAAGAATATACATTTATCTAAGAATACTACAATGATAATGGCAAAGAAGCTGTTCAAGAATACTGTTGGAAACTTCCAAACTGAACTATTCAAAACAAAACAGATTTTTATAAATACTCATAGATAACTGAGAGAAAGAAGGTCATTATAGAAAATTTAAAACAGGAAAAAATAGTAGTCATGAAGAGATGTACATCCAAGTCCTTGATTAAGTGTATAATGACTGATTAACTAATATGATGATGATATATGATGATTAAGTATATGATGATAACTTGATGAATATGAGCATGTGGAGAACATTACTTTGATAATGTTCTCATCTTCACCGTTTACAATATCTGTAAGAATATGGGTGAATCATAGAATCAATTACTCCCAATGGAGTAGCATTAGCCATGCAAATACTCTTCACTGACAAACTAACACAACACTTACATGTAATGGTATTAATAATTCAAGAAACAATCATATATGAAATGATGGCAATCCTCATACAACTTTTGAATCAAATAGATTTAAATTTTGAATTTATTTACATGGAAAAACAGAAAATATTAGTGTATTTACACAAATACAACAATGATGAAAACTTTGATTAAGAATCATGTTTGCTGTCCAAGAAATTAAACAGCCTAATTATGCTGGAGAAGGCAGTTGCATTCATAAATTGTCACCATGAAATGTACATGACACTGGAGGTGAATATCTGGACAGTGATAAAATTACATAATTTTATCTCTGTGTAAATTGAATTAATAATTCAATAATAATAATTTTATTATTAATAAAATTAAATAATGATATAATTCTGTTATAAAATTAATAAGAGAGTAGGCCTAATATTTTCAATTTATCACCTGTAAGGAAAGATTTTCAGAATTTTATTGTTCTTAGTTTTTCAATAAAAATGATTTTAATTAATTTTATTAACTTTAATTATATCGATTTTCTCAGAGTTAAATTCTCTAACATTCTGACTCATTTGATTACTGGCAAATTAACAATGTAAATTTAGAGCAAACCTAAAACTGTATATTTTTTGACTCCAATTCTTTTTTTGCATATTTAAACAATTTTTTTGTAACTGCTGGAAATACAGTTACACTCATTTTTTTATTTTTTCATATAAGACTACATACAAAACAACAAATTTTTGTTCAATAATTTGGGTTGTGTTATAGAGTTTTAGCAGTATTTGCCTTAACAGCAGAAATCTGGGTGAAATTTTTATGCTAGTTATAACAAAACAAAGCGTTTTTCTTTTCAGATCTATGAGGGTTATTTTTTTTCAAGGTCCGATCGGTCACAAAATTAAAACTACAGTGAAAATAACAAATTATTTACTTTTAACAAGTAAATAGTTACGCTATTTCTCTACATAGTCGCCACTCTGATTTAGACATTTGTCATAGAGTGGTACCAACTTTCCAATACCCTCGTCATAGAGCAGAGCCGCCTGTGTTTCAGCCATGTTTCTACACTGGTCTGCAGCTCAATGTCTGTGCCAAAATGTTGTCCTCCTAGCCAGTGTTTCATGTGAACAAAGAGGTGAAAATCGGATGGAACCAAGTACAGGCTGAATGGTGGGTGATCAAACACTTCCCAACGAAAACGCTGTAGGAGTTTCTTTGTTACAGCTGCAGTGTGCAGCCGAACATTGTTATGGAGAAAGACAATGCCTGATGACAACATTCCTCTCCGCTTATTCTGAATTGCTCTTCGTAGACGTTGAAGAGTCACGCAGTATGTATGAGGCTGCAGTGATGGTTGTGCCACATTCCTTGAATTCCACCAAGAGAACTCCACTCCGGTCCCAGAACACAGTAGCCATACACTTTCTGTTGAAGAAGGTTCGCTTGAACTTCTTTGGTTTACTGGAAGAATGAGAATGCATCCACTGTTTGGATTGTTCTTTTGTTTCTTCAGTTTCTAAATGGACCCATGTCTCGTCCCCTGTGACAATTTTATTCAAAAAATCTTCTCCTTCATTGTGGTAGCACTGGAGAAACGTTAGGGAAGCGTCCATTCTCATTGTTTTGTGATGGTCGGACAGCATCTTGGGAACCCATCTTGCACACAGTTTGCGGTACTGAAGTCTCTCACTCACAATGGTGTAAAGAGCTGACCTTGAAATTTCTGGAAACGAATCACTCAAAACAGAAATTGTGAACCGACGATTTTCTCAAATTGCCTCATCCACTCGCTCAACAAGATCATCGGTTGACACTCGCTTCCTTCCCTGACCGCCTGCATCATGAACATCTGTATATCCTGCTTTAAAGTTCCTGCACCATTGTCGCACTTTGCTGTCTCTCATTGAAGTTTCACCATCCACATTACTTATTCGTCGATGAATTTCAGCTGCATTACACCCCTCAGCCTGAAGAAATTGAATTACCACACACACTTCACATTTGGCAGGAGATGCTATTGTTGTAGACATGTTTACGTGCTAGCTACGTGTTCAGAACAAAACGAAGTGACGCAGCGTGATTGAAGGCTGTACTAGAGACACTGCGCAAAGGTTCATCCAATTTTTGCGTGGGTTTTTATTTTGCAACCCTTGAAAAAAAATAACCCTCATATATATAGAAACTCTTTTCATTATTCTGATAACAGGAAACACCAATAAAGTATGGAAGAGTGTTCAGAAACTTCCTGACACATTCTGTGTGCATGGCCACACTCACACAAGTGAGTGAGTGAGTGAGTGTGTGTGTGTGTGTGTGTGTGTGTGTGTGTGTGTGTGTGTAAAAATATACATATATAGCAGATGGTTGAAATAATAATTACCTTTGGATGAATCAGATTTAACAGAAGAAGAACAGTTATCATGACTCAATTTACGACTAACTGCAGCCAATTGCCGGGGTCTTTGCTGATCGGTTAATGGTGGCAATGTTGAAGAGGACAGCAGCCGGTTATTGTTCAATGAAGTCGAGGATAAAAATGATTGCGGATGATCCTGGTAGGTGTTCAATTTTTCCTTATGATTTGCCCTAAGTAAAGAAAGAAATTAATTTATGAAATCTTAATAATAGCATATTTAAAAAACACTGATTCTCTTTTAATATATTCTACAACACAGCAGTCAGCATGCTTCACACTCATGGATTCAATTTCTTGAATGAGTTTGGCATTTTATAATTTTATTTATCTATCATCAATAAAAATATATTTAAATACACTTATAACCTAAATACATTATTTACCAATACCAATCAATTTCAATGACAAAAGGAATTCATCAATTCAATATTTTTTTTCAATAAATTACAAAATATATTTTAATTCTTTCTATCTTTTACATTATTTAAATAGTTTTGTATTAATCTAGAAACTCCTCCCCATCAAATATTATGAGGGAATTGTGAAAATAATTAAATCATAATCACAATAACATTGAAGTAATCACCTTATAGGATAAAAAGGGTGTTATTAACACCTCCTGCTTGCATAAATAGAATAAAGAAGCTATTTACACAATTCCTTATGTTTTTACCCTTATTCTTTTATCTTTATTTAATGCTCAAAATTTTACATGCATAAAAGTTTTATAACTCCTCCTATTGAGTATATGTATATAATAAGAATACAAAATGAATATCAGAAAGGGATGCATAATTTATTGCTCTATATTATTACTTCCAGCTTCCCTTTCTTAGGGTTATGACATATGTAAAGTAACAAGGGTTTAAAAATGGATGCAACCCAAAGATTAAGATGGTAGAAGACACATATAGGTAAATTTTATTTCTCTCAACATGTCAGTAGGTAACATTGTACTCTAGGTTAACAGCTTGGAACAATTGAAATGTCCTTCTTATTCACTAGTGCTATACCAGTATAAATCCATCTCTATTGTTTTAACTATGTCGTTTTCCAAGGAAGAACATGTGTTTATTATTGATACTTATTGTGCATATTAATCTTATAAACAAGTGAAAGATGATTTTTGGATAAAATTTCCCAATTCTTCAGTTCTTAATAAGTCAACAATATCACGTTTGATTAATAAAGTTCGTGAGACTATCAGTACATGATTGGAAAAGCACAGGTCGACCATCATTAACAGTAGAAGTTCTGGAGGATGTGAAAGAACTTTGACTCTCTCACCCAGCTCAAAAAATTATCTTCACAGGCAGGGCTTTCATTAACTACAGCTTTCAGGACTACTAAAAAATTACAATTGCATGCTTATTACATCAGTATCATTCAAGAACTGAAAGAAATACACCACGGAAAATGTTTACAGTAATGTTTGTCATTGGTTTCGTATTTTTATTGATAATGGTATTGAAATTTTGGATGTTTATTTCAGCAACAAGGCGTGGTTTCACTTGGATGGCTACATTAACAGCCAAAGCTGCTGAGTATGGAGTGCTGAAAATCCTCATGTGTTTCATGAACAACCATTACAAGCACGTAAAATTGATGTTTGGTGTACGATTTCCCAGCATAATGTAATAGAGCATTTATTTTTGACAAATCTGTAGATACTGTGATTTATCGCAACATAATCGAACAGTTTATTGCCATGTTAGACTTACATGAATTAGAATGTTGGTTCCAACAGGATAATGCAACGTGTCATACTGCTAATGAAACGTGGATATGTAACGAGAATGTTTTGGCCATTGTTTGATATCAAAAGGGTTGTGGCCTCCAAGATCCCCATATCTTACACCAGCGGCAGACTTTTACTTTGGGAGTATTTAAAAAGTGTAGTTTTTAAAAACAACCCTCATATACTTGATGAATTGAAGGCTAACACTGAAAATGAGATTTCAAACATTACTGAGCAAACATTACGAAAAGTGGCTGCAAATGTTATGAAACGTGTACAAACCTGCATCAAGATCACAGGAAATCATTTTGATAATCTATAATAAAGTTATTAAAGGTAATTTGACTACTGTTGTATACGTATTTTATTAACATTAATATTTTTATAATAAATTCATGTCATCAAACAGCAGGATTGCGTCCTTTTTTAAATACCCAATGCTTGAAGAATAAATCACAATTGCTTTCTTTGGGATGTTCAATAAACGTCCACTCCATGCGGTGAACATATTTTAAAGCATACATAAGGGGAAAAAGAAAAAAAGTATTAAACATTCAGGTTAATTTTTTATTTCTTTAAAATTTAAATTCATGAGCTACTCTTCAACATAATCTCTAACTTTAGGCATTTTCCACTGTTATTTTCTATTACAACTGGCCTATTAATGAAAGTTTCTGTGATAAAAGAAATTTTATCTACATATACACACATACAAATGTTATCCTGAATTAAACTATTTTCAAATCAATTGATTTAATGAAAAAATAAAACCAAATTTAAGCCCCAATAAACAACTGCCCTGCCAAGTACCAGAAAGTGCCAAACATCATGGTGCCACAAATGCAATCAATGCAACTGATTCAAACTAATATGACACTTCCGAAGGAAAAAGATGAGAGAAAGTGGATGATCAATCTACCACAAGAGTACTGCCTGTGATCAGAGCAGTTTAAATCTTACTCAGGACCTAACCTTCTTAAGGTTAAAAAGAAGTTCTGACCTTAACTATTATTAAAGTTCAGGGTTAACTGAAAAACAAAAAACTACTCTTTTTCTGTTAACGAGGTTCACACTAACAAAAGTGACTTAAATACACCTCATATTAAATAGGGTTAATTATTTTTACAATATTCAAAAACAACATTTAAAAACTTATTAAATAAAGTACAAATAGGTTGCATAAATGTTACATATATAAATACATTTATATCAAAACTATACACTATATATGTCAGATATAATGGTAATGGTATAATGGTAAGCAAGGTAATCCACTGAAAACAAAAAAGAATTGTTCCAGCATTTGCCTACGATTTCGAGAAAATCTTAGCAAAACTTGGTCAGAGTAATATTATAAAGTACAAAATTAATGAATAAAAAAATAGAAGTGGTTTACTGTATATTAAAGTATTACCATGTGCATATAATACTATGAAATAATAGTGATGCAAGTATATGAAGGAAAAATATTTTCAGTGCAGAACATAATTTTAGTCATTAATTAATTGATAAATATCTGAGAACATGTTTTAATACACATTAAACAAGTTCACAGAAAGTTCAGATTTACCTAATTTAAAGTAATACTTTATTAAAAATTCAACACAGCAATGCTTTTTCAGACAAAAAATTAACTTAAATTAATCTATCAGATGTTTACATCATTAGATAATTTATTAAAAACAGAAACTGAACATAATAAGATCCCTTCTCATAGGCTGAAGTATAACAATTTGTAATACAAAAATGATAGTGTAGTAAATAAAAAAATATGTAAATAAATAATCTTAATTTCAACATTGAATGATTTCAATGATTGTACATTGTGATAATTTTTTCCAGTACTGTTATATTTTAACATTAAAAACACTATTTTAAAAATAATTCAATGTTATAAACTTTAATATGACTATTAAAAAACAATTATTTAATGTAAACCCAACTTTCAGTATTACAATTTTAATGGGAGTACTGTAGTGTAATAAATATTATATTGAGACAATATGGTTTGATATTTTTGCAAGAACAATAATTTGGTCAGTTACATAAAATTATTTCAAATTACTCCCAAATAATTTAAGCCATAAACAACAAAAATATCAATATTATTATTCATAGAATTAGTATTAGTAAGATGTGTCCATATGAGAGGGAAAGTGGAAAATCTTTTATCTATATTTAGTTACATCGTTACAACCTATCTGATGAATAAATTTGTGAACTGCTGACACTCAATTTCCAATCATATTCATAATTCTTATATCATGTAAGTAAATTATCTTCTGATGTAAATGCACTGGTATCTGTAAAAAGGGTAACAATGAATGGTTCTGAATGTGTAAGTATTGAGAAAAGCAAGAGGCCAAATATATTTCCTTGGATGGTCCACTATCACATTCTGAAGTAAGGGCATACTGTATATTTTCTACTGGTTCTATTGTCAAAAGGTGATATTTCAATTGGCTGATTACAGTTGGTTAGGTATAACTTTACCCAGCTTAAGCTGCGCCTCTGACTTCACAATTACTAAGTTTTATCATCAGCAAGAAACTAGTCCAAACACAAAGAGCTGCAAAAGGATAGTAACAGATTGTTATCTAATGATATAACTTTAATCAATACTCACAAGTTATGCATCATCATATCATCGAGAGTCATATTAGACTGACTCTGTTGCTGAGATTGCTGTTGCTGTGAGTGCTGAAGCGTGCTACTGCTACAAGTGACACCAGCAGTACTGGTTGCATTTCCTCCCCCAGTCCGCACTTGTGTTTCTCTGGCAAGTCTGCTGCTGTTACTACCTCCACTAGCTCCTCTGTAACGGTCTATACCTGTTGATATACTAGTGTCACCAGTAAAAGTTCCTGAACTATCTCTTCCTTCATTGCACTTGCTGCGTGCTGATAACAAATTCTGTCTCGAGTAACTGTAAAAATTATATTAAAAAAATAATAGAATTAAACAGTAGATCAGCCCTAAAAATGAGTTGAATTTGTATTATATTTTACAAAAACTATACATTTCTAAATTTTATAAAAATATTCAGGCTCAAATAAGACTAATGTTCAATATATATATTACATTTAATTGGTTTAATGCACATCTCCATTATTTCATTTTGACTTCAAATCAGTGTGTAATTATACAAGCCTGCGACGGTTGTGCTTTTTAGTTTTTGATAATTGATTCTTATGTATTTTTTAGCCCTGAATCTGAAAATAACCTTTATTTTTTCCATCATGTCAGGTTTGCAAATTTTAAATTTCAAAATTCACAAATATGTTGAAAAATTGTGAAACAATAAAATGTTTTTTTTTTTTTGTAATAAATTAATATAATATATTTACTTTTTTGGCTAATACTATGCATTCTTATAGCTAAACAGTTGAGTGGTCTGAAGAGGTGGGTGGGGGGGTCATTGATCCCCTAATTTCTAATGAAAATTGTCACAAAATAAGCTTAATTTCTATTATAATGCATTTTTAAATTAACTTACTTTTATTATCTAATTAATTTTTATGAGATATGTCATGTCTTTGGAAACCACTCCCCCTCTTCACCCACCATTAATGACGAAGTAAGTAAAATACTTACAATTTTATTCCATGTGTTGAAGTTTCTTTGAATAGCTTATATTCTGCTTCGTGCTTTTCCTTCTATGTTCTCTATAGAGTTCATCTCTGTGTAACATCCAGCAACAGACTGCCATGATTGTAGAAGTCCATTTTACACAGACTACTCAATGATCTTTTGCGTGATGATAGCGAAGCTGGAGAGACTGCATACCATCTGCGACTTCAGCATGAGGTTGTTCTGTGGAGACTGCTGAGGCCACAGTGCATTGTGCTATCTGTAGTCTTGGTAGAGATAAGATGCCTGGCTTTGATGGACTGACAGCTGAGTTCCTTGTTCACTCAGTTGGCGTTAACGTGAGAATTATCACACATGTATTTAATAAATTATTGATTGGTAGGTCATCAGGTCGACCCCTGATGTTGCTACCAGTTTTCAGCAAGGTCTTTGAGAAGGGGTTGTATCTTTATACAAATGAGAGGTTGGTCTCGTGTAGGTTGCTGATGGAAAACCAGTATGGGTTTCACCTCGAAAAAGGCACTGAGGATGCCATACTTCATGTGATGAGTGTGGCGTCGGCTAGTGAAGCGAAGTATGTCTTGGGGATCTTCCTAGACATTTCCAATCTGTGGTTCATTTAACAATCTGTGGTGGCCCTCTGCCATTTCCTAATTACAGAGGTGAGGATAAACTGAAAATGAACTGCAGGTATGAAAAGTTATTTTAGTCTTTGAGATGTGTTGCTCTGTGAGGGCAGCCATGAAGAAGGGAAGACACTAAGGGTTGTCCCCAAGGCAGTGTGTGTGGGTCCTCTTTAGTGGGTGGTGGATTTTGACTCTGCGACTGAGGCTGCCCAGTGGGTGTCTTGTTGTGGCCTACGTGGATGACGGGTTCCTGCTGGTCAAAAGATGCTCATGGAGGGAGGTTGAGCTCAGGGACAGTTGTGCATGCAAGGTGCTTGATCTGTGGGCTCATCAACACAAGATGACTTTTAACCTGGAGAAGACCACGATGATGCTCCTCAGAGGCCATTTGGCAAAGAGTCAGCAAGTTCGAGTATTTATGTCAGGCCATAGAATGAAGTACACTCATGTTCAGAAGTACCTCGGCATGTATTTTGATAAGAAATTTCAATTCAAGGGGCACCTTTAATATGTTGCAGAAAAGGCCTGTAGGCCTGTAGTGCTTTTTAGGATCCGACATGTGTCAATCCAGATGGGGGTCTCAATTTTATGACCCTAAGCATCCTGTTCAAGGGTGTGTCTTCACCAATGTGAGAGTTAAATAGTGTCCATGTTCATGCCCACTATTTTAAATACTGTAATCCATAAAATTACTTGTAAATAGAACACTCTGGTTCACTTGTTCAATTGGTTATTTAATATTACTTTGTTTATTTTACACATTTAGTTATATTATATTTTATTCTTTTTACATTGTGTCATATTATATTATTAATGATATGAGATGAATATGTATGTCTGTAGTTATGAATGTGATTTCTGAATGTGAAATGAACAATACAATATGTTAAAATTAATATAAATCTTTGACAGCAGCTGTATTAAGCTACCTAGATATATATTTATCAATAAGAAAACGAAGCAGAACAAAATACATCATAAGAAATGTAATAAATAACATATGGGACCAAACAGTGTGTGTGAAGCAATTATGTTTTATGCTGCACCAGTTTGGGCAGATAGGATGAAATTCTATAGTTACAGAGATATATTATTGATGGCCCAACAACTATTACTTTTGATGGTATCGGGTAGTTATCAGATGGTTTCATAGGAAGTGGTCTTGGTGATTGCAAGAGTGAAATCGGTTGATATTCCAGCTCTTGAGAGACAGGGACGGTATGTTGCTAGGAAGTTGGACAAGTTGATTTCCGGAAAGATGCAGCATGGTTATATATGGCAGGCTAGATAGGATGAGACTACTGATGAGCGATATACTCATGACCTCTTCCAGACATTAGAAGCTTGTGGGCACCTCATGGGTTTCCCCTAACAAGTACGTAACTCAATTTCTTACAGGTCATATGTCCTTTAGGGGTAGACTGGCTGGGTTCAACCTGGTAGATTCGGGTCTGTGCCCGTAGTGTAGGGTGCAGGATGTTGCCTTCCATGTTTGTATTAGTGCGCCAAATATGATCTGGAGTGTACCGCAGTACTTTGTCGACTGGATGTCACTGGAGCAACACTTGACATTAGTCAAAACTAGAAGGATCGGGCTGAATGGTCAGTTGTTAGAGAATTTCTGCACTATCTGGCTAGGAAACAGATTGCAGAGGGAATCTAGGGTGCTGCTTAGTCTTGCTCCTGCGTCCTTTTTTTTGTTATGGATATATATATTATGAATATAATTTTCTTGTTTAAGTGTTTTTGTTTTGTTGGTGTTATATCATTTTGGTTGTTTTGCTGTTAGTTTTATTTTTTTCTGGTTTGTCTCACATGTGAACTCATTTCACCTTTCGGGTGAGTGGGTGATTCAGTTCCTTTGATGACTATAGTTTAATATAGTTTTCAGTCTTGCTTGAGACTAGAGATATGTTTTGTTATTTTTAGTAATAGTTATACCAATGGGAATGTTGCTTGTGGCATTCGCATTGGTGGCATCCCGCGTCCTGGCAACTGAGAGGTATATGCCAAGAATTAAAAGATGATCTCTGGTAAGGCCCATCAGGGCTAGGAATGGAGTGGGTATTGGAGGGTGTCTTCCCCTAGAGAATCAAGAGTAGTCCATTTTCCTTGATACCTTCTTTCTATTTCTTTCATGTCCTGATGAAATCTCTCACCCATCTCTTTGATTATGGCATCCAGATTTTCAGGAAAATAGTCCACATGTGAATTTAAAAAGTGAACCTTCAAGCTCATGGAACAGACTAAATTTTTGTACCTCTGCAGCATGTTCTCAATGACTGATTTGAAGTTCAGATCCTTCTTATTACCCAGAAACTTGATTTCTACGTCTTTAAAGGCTCTAAGGTTTATTTTTCTGCAATTTCCATTTATTTATCAAAATTACCATCTTTGAGAAGTTTTCTTATGTCAGGACCAGTAAAGACACCCTCTTTTGGTTTGGCTTGTCACAGATGGATTTAAAACATTTACCTTCTTTTGATAAGACTTTGATAAGATTGCTTCATCATGCCTAACTTGATCTGCAGAGGTGGCAGGAGAACTTTATTTGGATCTATAAGAGCTTTTCAGAGCACATTTTTGTTTCCATTATAATGAAGTTTTGGCCAATCTTTCCTTATCCAATGATTTTTTCTGTCTCTGCTAACCCATTCACACAAAAAACAAGGAAACTTTGTGTATCCTTCCTGCTGTCCTAGGAGCACTGATATTATTTTGAGACTACTGCACATAATCCACTTATGATTGTCATATTTAATTTTATAGAATTCCAAATTATTATAACCCTCTTTTAAATGGACAGAATGTCCGAGGGGTATTGATGGATATGTATTCACATTGTGAAGGACAACTTTGAGGATTCTTTTGGATGAATCTACAATCTCCAATTGGTATTCATACACAATGTTAAATTTAATCAAAAGTCCACATATATCAGTGCAGAAGACTAATTCTCCTTCTTCTGAAAAATATGGAAGAAAATCCTTTTCTCCATTTCCTCCATACCTTAACCAGGAAAATCAGCTGCTAGCAGGTTCTTCTCTTTAAGCCTCGAAATAAGTAATTCTGAATTTTCTTTGGTCTCAAAGTTTGGATTTAAGTCTCAAACCAAATCGATTAGTTCAGACTGAGAATAATGCTTTGGTACACAGCTATCTCCAGGTTCATACTCCTTGATGTTATCTTCATTTAAATCACTTGTGGAATCATCTGTTTCAGGTACATTTTCTGGTGGAATTGGCAGCAACACATCTGGACCATGAGGAATCTGGTGTAAAGCGGATGGCATATTTGGATAGATGATTCTTTTTTATTTTTCAAACTGAAACTGTGAACACTAGTTGAACAAAAGTAACAATCATTGGTGTGATTTCATGGCTCTCACCACACCATAAAAATATGAATGCTTCTTGATCACTTATTTTCACTTTGAAATACAAGAGGTACATTTGTTGAATGAAACTTGTTATATTTCTTTTTTGCCTTTCCACCATTAATTCACCACAATGTAAGAAAAAGAAAATCTGCAGAATTTTTACAGCCTCTTGAAAGCCATTTTGAGAACAGAAAGTTTGCTTTATGGCCTGAAAATATATATTCCACCAATAAAAAATGCATTTGATCACAGAAGACAGAAAAAACTGGATTTAAGCTTGCTGATGGTTGAAACAGCACTGATAGTAGTTGCAGGTGCATGAGTGGCACGGATAACTGCCAATAAACATCTTACATCTTGTTAAGTCTTGTCACAACCTGTCAGCCAAGCTGTCAAGACTCCATGCATTTACTGACCAATGAGAGCCAACTCTCCCACTGTCTCATCATCTTCAACCCAACCTCTGCCCTCCTACTGCTCAAATGTTCAGCTATAAGAATGCATAGTATAAGCCAAAAAAGTGAATATACTATATATTAATTTATTACACAAAAATAATTTTATGTCTATTTTATAGTATCACATAATCACAATTTTTCAACTTTACAAATTTTTAAATTTGTGATTTGCAAAAAATCCTGATGTGATGGAAAAAATGAATTTTATTTTCAGATTCAATACTAAAAAATACTTAGGAATCAATTAACACAAGTTAAAAAAACATTCCACAACCCAAATTTTACAGGCTTGTGTAATTGATGAAAAATATCTTTTTTAAAGCAGGTGTAGTTTCATGCATGATTTTGAAATTGCTAAAGGCTACTAATAACAGTCATTTAAGAAAACAAGCAAATATATGATACTAGTCAAGAAACATAAGAAACCAGAAAAAAATTAACAAAAAATACTAATATATCTGTTTTGATAATGGGATTATTAAATATAATTGACTGAGCAAAGCAAGAACCTACTTTAACTTGGCATTTCATGCCAATTGACCAAGTTAATTGAAATGCTCCTGGTTTGTGTGTTATGTTACAGTTATGAACTAACATGTTTTTCAGTTTTTCAAGGGAAAATCTCCATTGCCAAGCCCCCAATAGTTATATTTCCAGTCTGCTCTTGAAATTTACAAATCATTTCCAGTTCATCTTCAACAGCTACATATTGCATATTTACTATCTACATTTTACTCTATCTTTAAGCTTAAAGTCTGTCTCTATGATCATTCTACTATGGTGAGTATCATCCCTATCTCAGTATTAAGTATTTACTTAACCTTAAGTTTGTGTTTTGTTTCAAAACAAAAAAATATATATTCCACTTGCATTTTTTTTTCTTTAATGTAACCAAAAATATTGGGATATAATGAAAATACAGTTTATTTGAAAAGTTGCTGGGCACTTGAATTATGGAAGTGTAATGATGAAACTTTCTTAATTATTACTTTTTATTTTTATTCCATTGTTCTACAGGAAACAGATGTTACAATAACCAGAATAGTATATAAAAGGTGTTAAACATTTCAATTTGTTTTCAAACACTTTAACCAGCTGATGCACTGGAATTCTCATATATATGCTGTTATTGCAGTTTTTCGTTCATCAATCATCTGTGATTTGTTGTGATACACTGTGTGTCGAGGATACCTATGCAATTTTGGTCTAATAAAACGTTTAAACCATTGACCATAATTTAGTCTTTTGGCATGATCTGTAGGTTTCAGTTCTTGAACACAAATTACTTTGCAGGGGAAAAATTTCAGCTCTTATATGTGGTAGCAAGTCAATATCTTGCTGCTGTGCTAACTTACACACTGACTTTTATGGACTTTCAGTCACAGCATCTGAAATATAAAGCAGCTTCTGTTCATTTTGTTTAGGGGGTCTTCAATAAAGTCTGTTGCCTAAACTTTCTTGATAAAGAGTTTGAACTGCACTGCGATGAGGAACAGGAGTTTTTCAAAACTTTTCAGAAAACTTGTGCTAAATTTAATCTCAGTATACTGGTCACCTTCACTAAAGGACATGTTCAGCAATAAAATAGTATTCCTTTACCGAAAAAACCATTATGTTTCTCACAACTATTGATGCCTATAAATGAAATGAAGCACATTCAATCACAACTCAACAACTGACATCTTGGTTTATTACTGAACATGCCTGACGAACCCGTAGGAAAACCTACCTAATGCCAAAAGAAATGAATGCACCACATAATTCTAAAGCATACTGCACAGCTATTTTCTGAATGCAGTATACTTCTTCCACAGTCTTCAGTAAGTGATGTCCAATATTCCCGGAAACATTGGTTATGATCGTGTTAATATAGCAAGACAAATTTTTCACAGGATAATCTTCTACAATCAATTGTAACTGACAATTCTATTTTGTACTTTTAATTCTCACTTTAATTCAAATTGTAGAGCTCAATTTGTTACATTCTTTTCAAATGGAGTCTACTGTTCACAAAACTACCAGAGTATGTTTCAGAGGATTTTGGTTACAAACTTTCTATTTTCTACATCAAAAGTGTGGCGTGAAGTTTTGACCCTAAGTTTTAACACATTTATAAAGGTTATTCCACAAAAATATAAGTAAAAAGTAGATAATATCTATATGTACCTGTAGAAAAATTTTACCTATTTCAAATTAAAATACAGTAACTTTAGTGTTGTCGTGTTTTTCTTCAATGATAAATACTATCATTCAAATCCTACTATAAGTGGAAGTGAGTCTTATTATAGTCTGGAAGTCTTTATGGTAACTGTAGGTATGCAAATTTTATATAGTTAAGACCAAATTCTATATAGTTAAGAAAAATGCATCCCACATCATTAAGAAAGATATAGAGGTTTTATATTATAACTAAGGATGCATTACTAAAAGTCATTAATAACTGCATTAAAGATCATTAAAGATGCAAAAATTAATTGTAATTGATGGGTGGCAGACACAATAAAACTTGATAACATTTAAACTATAGTAACATGACTAGGGCTTTTAAAAGCAGTAGAAAAGAGGTGCAATAAAGATT
Source organism: Lycorma delicatula (assembly GCF_047948215.1). Taxonomy (NCBI): domain Eukaryota; kingdom Metazoa; phylum Arthropoda; class Insecta; order Hemiptera; family Fulgoridae; genus Lycorma; species Lycorma delicatula. The sequence continues at coordinate 111,177,056 of NC_134456.1, read as the reverse complement.
TTTTCTCTTATTAATAATATACTTCTTATTCCATTAAAAGATTTTATATTAAAGAAGGTTTAAGAAAATAATTATCACCTGCGAAAATTATCCCAATAATTGTTAGCACGATTTCCAGGTGGTACTTGATTGTTAAGTGTGCCAGTGGGGGAAGGTACAAATGATCCAATAGGACTAGAATGCTGAAAAGGCTGGAATTCAAGGTTTAAATTGTTACTGTACAGTGGATAAAAATAATGAGGTGGCGGTGGAGGGGGAGGAGGAGGAGGAGGAGGAAGCAATGAAATCAAAGCAGGCTGTGTTGCTGTTGGTGGTGATGTACTAATCAATCGGTTTCTGTGTTGAGAAGCATATCGACCAAGGTTTGAGTGAGAATTATTATGATGATCTCCTGCTGCAGCTGTGTCATTGTTATCTATTGAATTTGCTCCACCTCCAGAATGACGTGACTGAGTCTGACTCTGCTGCTGCTGCTGCTGCTGCAACTAATCAAAGAGACCAAATATATATATATGTATAAAAAACACAGAAAATTACAGTAGTTTAATAAAAAGAAGGTTCATGGACTTTTTATCATCTTATAAAATAACTTTTTGTTCAAATTATTTTTTTATAATGTTGTATACAGACTGAAGCCTGCATGAAATTCATTTTTTTAAATTTTTTTTGGTTACTGGAAACAATACAGTTTTTATTTACTGGTCTAAAAGACTGAACCTGTGTTTTTTGTTAAATTTTGAATAACCATAACATCACATGATCACATAATAATTAAGAAGAAGCGACTTAAAACTATTCCAACTCATTTTGAATCTTTTGCATATTTACACACTAGGTCAGAAGTTTTTGCCATGTAAAAGGTGGGGTCTATTTCCACTACACATATTGGGTTACATGAGCCATACTAGTTCTCACTGTGTGTTACATATTAATTATAATAATATAATATACATTTGAAATGTACACTAGTCAATTTAATTATATAAATTGTGTTAATTTTAACACATTACATTTTAAGTACAATTTAAGTCTTCTATAGACTTAAATTTGATACTTCCTTTATTTACAAACATATGTAAAATGTGCAGTGCTTTCATACTAAATTATCTCATTTACTGAATGCATTGTCACATACCTTCAATTTCTTCTACCATTGTGAAAGTTATTAGAACCACAGATCACCTTTCTCTGTGTAGTTAACTACTTTAAAGGGTTAAAAGGATTTATTCAAAAATTGATTTTGTTAGTTACTTTTAACTATAAACATTTTTAACTAAATGAGTTATCAGATGTACCGAAATGAAATGGTATTTAATAACATACTTCCATCATGCTTGTAGAATAATGTATGTTATATAAAAGAAGAGTGAATTTTTCATAAACTTTCAAATGCGTAAATATTTTCTTAAAGAATAATACAAATTCTTAAAAAGTAGTTTCAAATAAAATTATTTGTTTCCAATATAGTAAGAAAATTAACAATACATATTTTACTAAGCATGGGAAAATAATACCAAAAAAAACAAACTTTGTGTCACTTCTTCTGAAGCAAACTAACCCTTCTAATAGTTTGAAAATACAAATGTATTATAAAAATATGTTTATGAAATTACAGTTAATTTTCCTATTGATGACAATCGCATAGGAAAAAAACATAACAATGATTTGCAAAAAATTATATTTAGGTAAGGTTGACAACAGCTTAATGAAAATAATTCTACCAGTCCAAGGGAAATCCATAAAGATAACTTTATGGATTGGCTCTAAATTTGCCTCTTACATTACAATAACCACTCACTTCAAAGTTGTTAAATATTGGTCATTAGAATGCATGAAAAGTATGTACATCCGTAAAGATAATGTTACTCTTATGACAAGGCTGTTCAAGGGGTAGAGTTACAAAATCAATAAAAAACTGGAATATAGGCTCATTGGATTAAATAACAGATGTATTGAATTAGTGGAAATAATAATAAATGCAGTCAGTATGGAGTAAATACTGTCTGATTCATGAATTACTGGTTGTCTGATATACTGACTGTCATAAGAATATTATTAGAAAGAATCATCAAACAGGGTAAATAATTTTAATTTTAAATATGCTCCAAAATGTGAATTAGATTCCATGATTCTCTCTGACCAAGACTTGTTACTTTCAGGAAAATGCTAGGGAAGTTGATTTCATTATCTGAATATCTAATGAACACAAAAACATTTTTAGGACTCAAAGCATCCTTTTACTAATAATAACTAAGAGCTTTAACACCCATTTTTCAACAGTTGGAAACACTGTTTGTTTTTTATGTTCACCATCAGAGTAACTCACACTAGATGGTTCAAACCCCATGCAAACAAAAAATAAATAAATAAATCAACAAACAAGAATAAATTCAAATAAATAAAGAATAAAATTTTGTAACTGAAAACCTGAACACACAGGCAAAAAAATATTACTTTTTACATATAAGTTTGTCACAATTACTGTAGGTTTTCTTCAAACAAACTGAGGTTATTTCTAAATGACTCTGGGCCCAGAAATTCCTTAACAACCTAAATTCATCCAAGTAAGATAATTGGTTAAAGATGAAGTAAAGGATATATGTTTTATATTTTATCTTATCTTATGAAATAGGTTTTTAATATTAATTTGTCAAGATAAATTTTATCACTGTTCAAAAGTATGTGAACTGGCAACTATGTTTGAATTTGTCTTCAAATAAAACATCCAAAAATTCCTTTATGGCCAACAGAATTACTATTGTTTATCCACATTTAAAGCTAGATAGTTACAATCCAATCAGTGAATAATCTTTTTACTGCTAATAAAGAATTTTTAAGTCTCTTTAAATAAATGCATGTGTTAATGAATATGTCAAACTTACAGCATGGAGAGTCTCTCTGAGAGATGTCAGTTCACACTGTTGATTCCATATCAACTGAAAGCATTGGTTTAATGATCCAAACATTAGCTGATGTTGCTGAGTACCTAGGAAATTATTTAAACCGGTTGCTGGATTACCTGAAATACAAAAAAAAAATGTTACTAAAATTTTAAAGAAATAAATACTGAAACTGCCAGAAACACACATACATGGAAATTTACAATGAACCCAAGAAGCTAATATGCAATGATATCCAAAGATTACCTTGAAACTGAACAATCAAGCAATATTTCATTTCTAACAATTTCTTTTTGTAAGTGAATTAAAGAGTTATTTCTAGTTTTCAGTGTATGGATAACGTTATTAAAAGTGTTCATTGTTAAGTTTTGGAGGCAGGGTGGAACTGAAGGTCATTAAAATTAGAAGATTGTATTTGAAATGCATGTAAATGCATAAAATTGTATGATTTTCATTTAAGTTGCCCAAAAAAATTCAAGTGGGAAGTGTTTTTACTAGATTATAATGCATACTAATAATTATATTGTATCTAATTTTCTATCATTCTGGTGTTAATATAAGCTATATTTTCAATGCAAAAATTGACTATTAAAAAATAAAATTAATTATTTTTTAAAAAAGAAAAAATATACTGCATATGATCATGCAGCTTAGATACACAATTGTATTAAAAAAAAACAAAAAAAACTAACGCATACCAGGAAAAAAGAGAATCAGAATAAAATCTTACATATCAAGCTAAAAGTTGTTTGTTTCTATGCTTCTCGCATCATGTGAGAACCAATCGACCAATTACTTTCAAATTTGCAGGATACATTCATGTTATCCAACGGAAGGTTTTAAGTCATAACCCCCTTGGGGGTAAAGTTGTCAATTACAGATATTCATTAAAGAAGAAAAGGATTAATAATTAAAAATTAAATTAATTTCTATCAACATGGCAACAGAAATAAGTTCTGAAGTTTTCCTCGTCAAAGGTCAGTGTACTTTAGTTACTACTATTCTGTCTTTTGTAATTTAGTTTCTTTTTCAAGTTTCTATAAAGCTTGAATACTTTAACTTTTATTTATCAGGATTATTTTTACAACCATGAGAGTAATGAACACTGAGGAGGGTCCTAGTTAGATGATCAGGCGAGCAAAGTGATCCCCAACCGGCCAGTAAATACTAAATTAAATGAAAACTATAAATAAAAGTTATTATTAAAGATTTTCTTGGCATCTGCAGTGTTTTAACGGCTTTCAAAAAGACTGAACCCACTGTACATTGAAAAATTTGAATTGATCTATCCACCTAACAATATTGACACTTTTCAACAGAATGCTACGTTTCTTTAGAATATATATATATATATATATATATATTATATACGTACAATTACCTACCTTTTATATTTACCTACCTATTATATACATAAAAGTGATAATCACAGTGTTCAACGTCTATAATATACAGGTCAAGATTTGTTGCTAGTGGACTACAAATATCTTTTGTTAGAGTATGAGTTAAAACCAGTTCAAAAACTAAATAAATCAGAAGTTCTGCAAACAGCACTCTTGTTTGTTCACTTTGTACTGAATTCAAAAACTGATCTATATAACAATTTTAAATTAATAAGGTGAAAATTAATAAAATAAGAAAAATAATTTTTATCATAATTGATTGTGGAAATTGTGGTCAAGTGCCAAAAATAATCTTACTGCAATAATATCATAAGCATTGTTTTCAGAGGTTCTACATACAAATCTGCAGTATTTAAATACAATTTTTTTCAAATAATTTTTCTGTTTTGTACACTATTAATTCTGATATTCAAACTCTGCTAAGAAATCTATGGTTAAATAATACATATATTTCTTGTAAATTCTTAACTGATTGGTATTTTCGTGCATCATACAAAACATAAATAAAGATAACCCTTCAATTTTTCTTAAATCAATTGAAACATTAATTTATTAACAAAATATATTTCAGACATTACATAGTAACTAACAATAAATAATTATTTATTTATTTTTTTTTTAAATATTTTCTTTACTTTTTTCTATTTATGGAATATTGGTCCTGCAAAGTAAAAAACATGCTGGAAAGAGGGAGAATAATGCATTAAGAAAATTGCAAAAATTTGGTTAGATTTTAAAAAAATAAAGTGGAAAAAAGATTTGGCTGTAAGGAAGAAACAGAAAGAATTTATGGCAGAAAAAGATAACCTAGGATTTCAAAACTAACAAATGCACACTTAACACAAATTATGCATATACTGAACTACCCACATTTCATTGAGACTGTGCTTAAACCAAATTATATTAAAATATATTAAAAAAAAAAAAAATAATCAGACTTGTAATGTAATCAGTTGATGCCATATTTATTTTCCTATTACAGATTTAAATGTTTTAAGAAAAAAACGTATCCAATATGAAAACATAAATAAAACAACCCATTCAATTAGATAATCAATTATATTTAACTCTAAATAATTTTAAAAACATGAAAAAACTCTAGTCTACATGGGAAATATCAATCTCTATAATAAAATTAAAAGAAAAAAAAATGTACATAAAAACAATAGATAAAAACCACTAAGTGTACTGCAATAAAAAATGGATCTGAATGTTACATTGTAACAACAAAAGCATTCATAATAACTTGCTCTACATCTACAGAATTGATTGAAAAAAGTATCAAAGATCATAGATGTGCAGTAATAATAAATAGTAGTAAGGTTTCATCCTGGTCATAGATCTGCAGATATATCACAAAATGTCTTGTTAAAAGTGAGAGGGGAATCAGATACATAAATAATAAAAAGTCAATAGGCTGGGATGAAGTAAAACAATAATAACAGTCTGTAAAAAAATAAGTAGCTGTCTACTAATCCAATAATTATGGATAATCATAAATCATTATTTGAAGAAGGCTATTTTCCTGTTACATAAAAATATGCTAAAGCCAGAAGTTATTTAAATAGGGGTCTAGGGAGGGCATGAAAACTACTGATCCATATCAATACTAAAATAATTTAAATATTAACTTCAAAAATACTTAGAAAAACATAAAATCATTCTTGAAAATTAGTAACATTTTATGTGCTTAATAAGTAATGTTTCCGAATGTAAATACATAATTTCAAAAATCCTTTGAAAATATCTTTTCTCTAAAATTCCTTCTTATCTAAAAGATCAGCATTCATTATTTTGGTTAAATATAATTCTATCATACATTAAATCTCAATAAAAAATACCTACCCATGAGTGGAGCCTGTAAAGGTGGCATCCACAAGTGTGGATGTGGTGCTGCTGCAACCATAAGACCTGGATTACATTTATCGCTCATAGACTGACACATCTGATTTAGCTGTGCCTGCAACTGTTAAAATAAAATTTAAATAATATAAAAAATTAATCTGGTCACCCCACAGATTCAAATATAAATAAATAAGACTGTACCTGAAGCCACATAAAACCGTTAATTATACCAATCCCTCAATTTAGTTCTACTGTGGACTGATTATCCCCTCCATTTAATTTCCCCTTTTTTAATCCTTGATAATTTATCAGGATGCAGAACTTAACGATTATGTTATCACACATGTATTCCTAAATTTCTGTATTTATTCCTATATTACTGTATTCCTAAACGGTTAAAAAAACTCACTGGCCTGTAGTCTGGCTTATGAAAGAAGGCAATTGAACTTTAATATAATTTAACGTAAAAACTTTATGTGCCAATTTGAATAATTCATCAATTATGGCATATATTCTCAACCATGTGGTCTCATTCATTGGGCCCTTTTGTTTTTATTTTATATTAAGAATTCATTCCCAAAAAAAATTTTTGGTAGAAAATAAATTTGCTTATTTGCAGATTATACTAATGTAAGAATATCTGTGTAATAGTAGAATGAATTAAAAAATCTTACTTTATTCTACTTGCTCCTATTACCTAATTTTTACACGACCGCAGTTTTATAACAGAAAATCATCATTATCTTCTGAGAAATTCCATCTGATATTGGCATTAGTAACAATAATGTATACATATTTTTAACAGATAATCTGGGCCACACAAATTTTGTGGCCACAAAATTTGTGCCAATGCTGCTTTAGCTTGGACAGAAAGAGATTAGTTTTGACTTTACACAGAGCATGACACAATAGTGATCCTAATTTCCTTAAGACCGGCGATTAGTCTTGGGTGTACAGGAATAAACCAGAAACCAAAATTCAGTTACTGCAGTGGAATACACTATCAACCCCAAGGTCAAAGAAAGGATGACACATGAGAAGCAAGTGAAAGGGAAGGGATGCTTTTTTTTTACTACCATGGAGTTATGCATCATATACAATATACATCAAAAGGCCTGTCAACAAACTATCTGGATGTTTAGTGTTATCTCTGGGATGCAGTATGGTTAAAGAGACCAGACAAATGAGAATCATAAAAGTGGCAGTAGCAACTCAATAATGCATTCTTCATTTGTCACATCCAATCCAGGATTTCTTGGTCAAGCACAGAATTCCTCAAGTCCTTAGGCTCCTTAATCACCAGACATAGCACCTTGTGAATTATAATTGTTCCCAAAGTTAAAGATGATGCTGAAAGATTCCTGATTTTGCTACAGAGAGGATGTAATTAAAAACTGGGACAGCTGGTAGCTATTAAAAAAGATGACTACAAAAAATGTTTATGGCAGTGGAAGAACTACAGAGTTAAGTATGTGCTGCCACAAGAGGACTACTTTGAAGGAGACTAAATTGGAAGTCACTAGGTGAGCTATTTTTTTCATGGCCTATTGTCACATACTTTTTAAGCAGTCTTTGTACATGACCTATCAATCGACATGTTTGCCTCCCTCTTTCAAAAGACTCTTGTCACGTCTCTCATGTTGAATTCTTAATATGATATCACATTTCAACTCCTTTTCCTTCCTTATCAAGTAGCTATTACTTTCTTGTCTGCCTTTCTTATTGTCCATGTTTCCCTACCATAAAGTTATACTCCACACGAAGATCTTTAAGATCTAAAATCTTTCTAATTCTCAGATCAATGTTACACACTAGCATACTCTTTTCTGTAAAAGTTCCTCTTATGTTTGCCCGCCACTTTTGATCTTTACTTACTTCATATATCCTTTATAGTTTTACTCACTAAATAACTTAATTTTGTAACTTACAGTATAGTATGTTCATCATCAAAATATTTAACTCCTCTTTATCCTTACTTAGTTGAGTGTTATTTCTTTCAAACTCCTAGTAAAAAAAACCATCAATTCAGAACTTCATCTGACTCGTATGTGTTTTTTATCAAAAGAATAATGCCATCTTACCATTTTTTCCTTAGATAGCTTAAATCTGTCTTTCAGTATTGATTCTACTTACATCTACTGAAAAGTGATAGGGACAGGTAAAATGCCTGACTCATGCCTTTTTCAATGAGAACTCACCTTCATCTTCTACTTTTACAACCATTACTGGAATTTAGTACTGACTGTATACAAGTCTTTATTTCAGCCTAACATTTCTTAAAATGTTAAACATTTTGTTACATTATAGATTATCAAATCACAAGTCCTACAAATGTCATGTAGATATAAATAACTTTATTCTTCTTAAACCTGCGATAATGATGGATAGAATGGCAACTCTTGTACCCATGTTATTTTTGAACTGAACTGGCTATCATTTAACCACTCAATATTACATGAAAATAAGTAAGTATCGTAAGTATATTCCATATATAAGATTTTAAACAGATAGTGCAGTATTTTTACACTTACTTAGGTAACAATTATATTTTTTTTAAAACCAAGATTCATCTACAGCCTCATAAACCCTATATACTATTCTATAATAAAACGTCATTCTGGACCTGTCGAAACTGCAAATAACATTAATAAACCAGTCACTTCATGTCAGTATACCCCTACATCCTACATCCCTAACAATTTGTTTTACATATTCCAAACATTGCCTAGATGCACAATTTTTTCCTTCTACCTGGACCTCCAATATCAAAGCGACTATTCCAGGGTGCCTTAGGATGTGGACAATAAGTCTGTCTCTTCTTTTAACTATATTTTTCCAAATGCTTCTTTCTTCATAATTTTCCGCAGTACCTTTTCATTTGTCACTTTATCCACCTATCTTATTTTTACCATTCTCCTATAGCACCACATTTCAAAAGCTTCTAATCTTTTCTTCTCAGGTACTGCAATCGTCCAAGTTTCACTTCCATATAAAGCGACACTCCAAATATATACTTTCAAAAATCTTTTCCTGACATTTAAATTAATTTTTGATGTAAACAAATTATATTTCTGACTGAAAGCTAGTTTCGCCTGTGCTATTCGGCATTTTATATCGCTCCTGCTTTGTCCATCTTTAGTAATTCTACTTCCCAAGTAACAAAATTCTTCTACCTCCATAATCTTTTGTCTTCCTATTTTCAAATTCAGTGGTCCATCTTCATTATTTCTAATACATTTCATAACTTTCATTTTGCTCTTGTTTATTTTCATGTGGTAGTTCTTGTGTAGGACTTCATCCATGCCGTTCATTGTTTCTTCTAAATCTTTTTTACTCTCGGTTAGAATTACTGTCATCAGCAAATCGTAGCATCTTTATCTTTTCACCTTGCACTATTACTCCAGATCTATATTGTTCTTTAACATCATTAACTGTTAGTTCTACGTAAAGATTAAAAAGTAACGGGGGTAGGCAACATCCTTGTCAGACTCCCTTTTTTACTACGGCTTCTTTCTCATACTCTTCGATTATTACTATTGCAGTTTGGTTCCTGTAAATGTTAGCAATTGTTTTTCTATCTCTATATTTGAACCTTAATTTTTTTTAAATTCCGAATATTTTATTCCTGTCTAGATTATCAAATGCCTTTTCAAAGTCTATAAACGCCATGTTGGTTTGCTTTTCTTTAATCTTCCTTTTACTTTAATATGAGCGCTAAAATTACTTCTCTTGTCTCTATTTTTTTCCTGAAACCAAATTGGTTTTCTCCTAATATTTCTTTCACTCTCCTTTCAATTCTTCTGTACAGATTGGTTTTCTTCTAATATTTCTTTCACTCTCCTTTCAATTCTTCTGTACAGAATTCTAGTTAAGATTTTTTATGCACGAGTAGTTAAACTAATTGTTCTTTATTCTTCACATTTATCTGCCCCTGCTTTCTTTGATATCATGTCATTAAACTCTTTTTGAAGCCTAAAGGAACTTCCCCTTTTTTGTAAATATTACACACCAGTTTGTATAATCTATTTATCATTTCCTCACCTGCACTGTGCAGTAATTCTGCAGGTATTCCATTTATGCCAGGAGCCTTTCTGCCATTCAAATCTTTTAATGCTCTATTAAATTCAGATCTCAGTATTGTATCTCCCTTTTCATCCTCTTCAACTTCCTCTTCCTCCTCTATAACACCAGTTTCTAATTCATTTCCTCTATATAACTCTTCAATATATTCCACCCACCTATCGACCTTTTCTTTCGTATTATAAATTGGTGTACCATCTTTATTTTAAAACATTATTAGATTTTAACTTATGTACCACAAAATTCTCCTTAACTTTCCTGTATACTGCGTCTATTTTACCAATGATCATTTATCTTTCTACTTCTGGACACTTTTTTTTAATCTACTCTTCTTTCGCTAATTTGGACTTCTTGTTTATATTACTTCTTAATTGTCGAAAGTTCCTTTTACCTTCTTCATCACTAGCATTCTTATGCTTTCTACGTTCATCCATCAGTTGCAATATATCCTCTGATATCCAAGGTTTTCTACAAGTTCCATGTATATATTCTTCTATTATGATTTTAAAACTGCGTGTGGCAATTACTAAATTATACTTCGTGGAGAACTCAATATGTCGGCCCCTCTTCCATTCCTTTTTCCTAGCCTGTGTTCAACCACAGTATTTCCTTTGCCTTTTCCAATGCTTACATTCAACACATTCTACCTCATTATCATCATGGGCGGGCACTTGTTGGCATATAGACATTAAAATCATTGTTGGCTTAGATTTTGATTTTATCCTTACTATAATTATTCTATCGCTAAGATTTTTGAAATACTCTACTCTCTTTCATATCTTCTTGTTCATTACGAAACCTACTCCTGCCTGCCCTTTACTTGATGCTGGGTTAATTATTCTAAAATCAACTGACCAAAAGTCGTTTTCCTCTTCCTACCAAACCTCACTAATTCCTACACCGTCTACATTTAACCTATCCATTTTCCTCTTTAAATTTTCTAACCTACTAATCTTTTTAGACATCTAACATTCCACGCTCTGACTCGTAGAATGAAAGAGCTGCTGCCTTCTATCAGGAATTACTGTTTAGTCTGGCTCTCAACAGATACCTTTCCAATAAGGTTGCACCTTCGGTCCAGCTACTTTGTATCACTGAGTACTCAAGCACCCTCACCATTGGCAAGATTTCATGATTCATAGAGGGAGATAAAAACACTTAAGACAATCATAAGGATAACAGTACTCTTATTTTAAATTTGAGTAATGATTCAGTAAAACAATCAAATTTTTTTAAAAATTATCAGTAAATTATAAAAAAACAAAAATTATAACAATTTTTACCTGAGATATCTGATGTATAACCCAGTTTGTGTTATTATCCATTGAGTGATTTAAATTATGTGAATTTAAAGGACTGAATGAATCATCATGCCTGCTGCCGCTACAAACACTTCTAGTACCATCTTGTACCTTCATACAACAACAAGCAGCAGGTGTCCATAATCCACAAGGAGGAGCAGTTGCAGGAGGAGCAGGAGGTGCAGCACCAAGCATACCTCTAATATTAACAGGGTGAGCTGGTAGAGAAGATCCACTTCCTGTAAATGAGAAATGAGCTATATATCCTTCAATGAGATGAGATTGATGTGCATAGGTAAATATGTATATTAATGATAAATTATTTCGGAACACCAATCTTGATTTTTAATTATAATTTACAACTTACAATCATGTAAAATTAAAGATTCCTATGTGAGTCATCTAACTAGAATTACTCTTTTTTTCAATGTGTTCCAATTTGTTTTTTTCTTCACATAATCTTACAGTGTAGCAGTCAAACGGTCCATATTCATATCCTGTTACAATGCTTACTATTTTTTTTTTTTTTCTACTACCAACTGTATACTTTTCAGAAACCCATTCTTATATAAAAATATATATTTTTCAAAGTGTGAGGAATCTAAGAAATGATGATTAGAAAGCATGAATATAGCTTCTGGATGCATAAAAACAATTACAAATTTAATCTTTATTTAAGTCATCTGAGAGAAAATAGTTGGCAATGTAAGAAAGATCCACGATCAAATTTCATTGATTAAAATATCTGTAACAGTTTTCCCAAACAGTTAGTATCGAATACACAAAAGGATAATGAAATAAGATTTTAGTTAAAAACAATTCAAACTGCATAAATGAAGGTAAGGTGAAACTGGAGCAAGAGAAACAGAATAATTTGTGATGTGAAGATAAATTTAAGACAAACCAGTGTACATTCTGATTTTTGCCATTTAGTGGAGATAAAAAAAATGAAGTGTATAAAATATTAGGATAAAAGAATGGAAAAAGCGAGATTATTGATTGTTGATTTCTGGGGAAGAGAATGAAACCCAGAATCAATTTAAATGTATAGAATCAGATAGTGAAGAATGAAAAGATTAGAGCTGGAACAGATAATAAAATAAATAATGAAGTGTTGGAAGTGATATGAAAATTTTGATTATTCAGGGAGTGTTTCAGATCAGCACAGGCAGTTAAACACGAAAGAAAATTGTACAAGAGTGTTAAAATGGTTACTGGAATGGAAAATCTATGGAAGAAAATAGATGTAACTGGTTTGGCCATGTGAATATGGTCACTGCCAAATCCAGTTACTTTAATGATGGCAAAGACAATATAAATAAATATATGTCAAATAACAACAAAATAACCAAGAAATACAATAACAGAACCTAAAAAACCAATACCAAAGTCAACTTTCACAGGATCCCACATCATCAGCTGGTACAAAATTCCAAAATTACTCTCAAACAAGAACAAAAAATAAATAAAATTTTTATTTGAGGTTATTTGGCACAATGATCAGTATTTTGATGAATTATTTGAATTTTCACAAGTACATATATATATATATATATATATGTCTATTTTTTTCCTAAGTACTTTCTAAGCACTTATGAAAACAATGGAAAGGTGAAGCTGTATGGTCTAAGGGAATATTTTTTCTATTTCTTTTTTTTGTAATTTATGATGGCTCCTCTTGGGACCAGAGACCAGAGAAATAAAAGAGGAACTAACTTTCAGAGTTTTGAACAAAGTAGAAAAGTGCAAACAACCTTTATAAAAATCATAAAGAAAAAGAAACACATAGTTGAGACCTAAAGATACAGCAAAGTATCAAATAAATTATATAAAGGTAAGCAAAGATTTTTGAACTAAATTGCCAACTGTAATACAAACCAGAAGCAGACCCTGATTCTAACCACAAGTAAGCAATGATTGCCTTTCAAAGTGTAGACTGAAGTTTACAAAATTAAAGGAAAGATGAGATCAGAGATGGGATACAGATATGCTAAAACAGAATTAAAATCCTAATAGTTGGCAGAGTTCAAGAAGGTGCAACAAGAGAAGAGTCAACATAAGGGCATGGATAGAGTTAAAAAGAAAAATAATTAAAATGGGGAGAAAGATTTTAAATTTACAAAAGCTGATGGATGGATGAAAATATAAAATAGACAGAAAAAAAAGGATGAAATTTCTTGCATGGCAAAGAAATTGGAAAATAGCAAAGGAAGACGTATAGTAATAATGAAAAACATGATTATTATTGGAAATGTAGCTTCAGAGAAATGAAGCCAAAATGTTTTAGTAGCAAAGATGCAAATAGAAGACCTTTATTACAGATAAAAGAAAGACTTAATAAATAGCAGGAATATATAAGATATAAAAGAAGGAAACTTACCTGATGATGGTATTTAAAAGAAACTGAATTCAAACTATGATCTGAATTTGATTATAGTATAAAAATATTAATTTTGTATTATACAAATTTGATCTCAATATGATATTCACAATCTGAACCCTGAAAGACTTCAAGAATAAAGTACTATAGATAGATGAAATATCATCTCAATTAATATGCAGTCTAAAAATATATGCTTTAATTATTAACATTCAAAATTTATAACATTTGAGAAATTTCCACAGCTTTTAAAAAGAGTAGAATTGTTACTATTTAAAGAAAGCAGGAACAAATAAATTTGAGTAGTATCACATCAGTTTATCATCTAATACATAAAAAAAATACTGAAAAAAATGGTGTAAAATTTACGAAGTTTAAATACAAGTATGATAACTGGCGATCCTCACAAACGGAAGAGAAAACAGTCAGTAGCGGGCTCAACTGTCAATCAAGTGCTAAAGATTAATTTTTACAACTACAACAACTTAAATTGGTTTGTTACTTTTTTAACCTGCTCCTTTTTCATTGGATAAATGTTTATCATTTTAAAGTTTTATAATTTAATACAATCGTCTAAATATTACATCAAGAGTAAAAAGTTATTAATAAAAGAAAAACATCCAAACTAACCAATTAGTTACAGATAGAAACAGGCATACTGTCTTGCCTGTAGTTTGTCTTCAGTTTGAGACCGTTTTAACAAAATTAATCTCTGCCCAGAACAAGTGTTCATTTTCATCTACACTAATAAAATTATTAAAAAGTTAAATAAATGATTAAAGATAAATACAATAATACAAAGTATCTGTTCAACATACCAGTAGAATGTTTTCTCCAAACATTGCGAGGCATTTGGATTGATGCAGTAGAGTTCAGTGTTCCAGTATTGCCATTTGATGTATCCATTACTTCTCTACAACACATCAAACCATTATCTCATTTATTACATATAGTGAAACATTGTGTATAAATTTAATTAGGGTAGAAATATCAGTTCTATGACAAATGAAGAACCTTTCAATGTAAAAGAGGTTGAATATTAAGGATACCAGACTACCTTTTACTCCTTTTAGATATATTTATTTTGAATATCTAATTGACTACAATCTTGAGAAGTGATTTTTTTTAAATTATGTCAAGATTCTTCATAACTTAAATGCTACATTTCAACTACACACCATAGTTCCTCCAGAATCTAAAAATAAAAATTGCTGACTTTCACTGACCATCTTGTGAATTTTCTAAACTCAGAATAATTCAGTCAATTAACATACATGTAGGTAAGAAATACTTATTGTTTTCAGTACTTCTACAACTTCCAATAATCACTTTACTTACAACTTTAATTATTTCATTAACTAAAAATTAAATTATACAAAAGTTTTTTAAAATCATACATTTATAGTATAAATACTATACTAAGAATAAACTCAGAAATAGCGTATAATGAGGGATATGTTATAAATAAATTAACAAAATGTATAAATGAAGAAGCAACAAAAAATTATCATACAATATAAAGTATTCATAGTAATATAATGTATAACTAATAATAATATATATTCATTATAGAATTCTAGGCTCTATGAGTATTTTATTACGGTAATGTAAGTGAATATCAAGATCTATTTCATAACAATAAAAGCAAATAGTATATTTTATGTTACAAGGCATTTTTAAGGTGATAAGTGAAATGTACTTCATGAATTAAACAAATTTCAATAATTAACAATTTTAACTGCTTAATATATATGTTTTTAATTTTTAAAAGTGCTTCTAAAATTTCAGGAAGATTTATTAAAGATGATGAGGGACAATTCAAAAACTATTACTACATAATAGGAAAATCCCCCAACTAAGGAAAAAAAATTTAAATAATAGTAAAAAAAAATATTTCTTTTGTACATATTCTTTTCTAATTATTTCCTACACAAAGACAAAAATGATTATTCTCACCGTGACATAGTCATATATCTTGGTTGACCACAACTAGATGATGGTAATGATTGATCTTTACAAACATTACCAGAGGAAGCAGTACCAACTGCAGTACTGCCAAAACTAACTCCACTTCCTAAATTGCCACCAACAGATGTCAATGAAGTTGTCTTCTCGATTAATGTACCTGGATCATTGTCTTCATCTGATCTTCCACCATCGTCACTAAAAAAATTTCAAATAAGAAATAAAAAATTGTCTGACCCACACAAAACATTCAGTCTGTCATTAAATTTATATAAAATGTTTAACTCTATAATCTAATCAATTATATTGCTTTCAACAAAAGTTGGTATCAGTTACCACAATGGCACATAATAAAAAAATTATATATATACTAAATAAATCTAGAAAATAACAAGCTTTAGAAAAGTCATGAATCATTCTTATGATTGTACTGATGAACTAAATTTAAACGGTGTTAAATCTTTAGAGCTAGGATGGACTGTATTGATTGTGGAGTGAAATCAAACGAAACCATATTCTTCTAGGACAGTTGAATTTATTTTGTACAATACTAAATAACACTAGTCACATTAGACCAAGAAATACATGACTGCGCCAGATGGGATTCTTTACTCGAATGAATGTATAAAACTGACTCACAGGCCAGCTCTAATAGAAACTAGAGCGCAGCACTAGCTGGCTCAAACTAGGAACAGAACAAACAGAGAGCATCATTTTTCATTACATATGAAGTAAATGTTTATGTTATAAAAATTAAAATAATATTTATAAAAACACATTTTATAATTTTACCTAGAATAATCAGGTGAGCCTCTCCAAGTGGTGGATGTGGCTGATAACTCCTGATATCCATAACTGGAAGCACCATATCCTGCAACAGCTTAATAGATAAATTTAAACTTATAATTTTTACACCAGAATAATAACAGTAATATAAAATATTTTTTGAAAGGTGGTGTTTTATATATATATATATATATATATATATATATTAACTTAGTAAATCAATTTTTTCTTTATTGTTGTCCATATGTTCCTCTGTATTAACTGGATTGAAGAAAATTAAAATTTAGCTACCCACCACCACATTTATTCTTTTATTTTATTTAATATATGAATACAGTATATAACATAAATAATTCATAAGAACAAAAATGACAAGAACACTAACCAATATATCATAAATCAAAAATTACAAATGTTAACTGAAAATATCACAAATTTTTACAACTACTGTACATGCTGGAATTCCAACAAAGCAATTTCTAACAATGGCAAAGATAATCACAATTTTTTTTTTAATATAAAATCTAAAAAAAAAGAAAATCACCTTGCTGCTGTTGTGAATGTGTATCTGTATTAATACACGACATCGGGTCATCTTTCTTCATCCATTCCTCAAGCTCTTGAGTTTTTGCACACAACTTAGTCTAAACAATAAAAATCACAGAAGTTAGTTACACATCAGAAATCAATGTTAAAAACAAAAGGTCATCCAAGAAAGTATCATTAGAATGCAATTAAAACAAGATTAATATCACTGAAAATTATACAAACAGATTTATTCATATCAATGAAAAAAAATATGTATATAAAAAAATTAAATTTGTACTCTTCAAACAGTTTTTTTAAGAGTTCTATCTTCAGAAAAAATTAAAAAAAGAAGACTAAGAGGTTCAGGATTCCTGACCTTTAATAAAAGTCCCTAAGCTGTCTAGCTTCCTAGAATTAAAAAAAAAATACAGATGTATAAACTTTTATCTTTAAAAATATGGTGTCTATCTTAAACAAAAAATAAAAATCATATGTCAGAGGCTAACTCCCTGCCTCCCAACAGCTTTTCTCCCCTTAGTCTCTTTATAAATTCAAACTATCAGAAAAAAAAATTAAAAGAACATTGTGAACTTGGTTCAAATCTCATTGCCTTGCTTTTCAAACTAAATTCTATCTTCAATATTCAGTAATTGAAATATTATGCTGTCCATAGATTCAGTTCCCTTACCCTTGAAGAGCTTCAACCTTAAATAACCATAATTTAAATACTGTAATGGTTAAACAGTTCTTTTCCAAAAAAATGTTCTGAATGTTTTTTTCTTGTGAAAAATTGTTATGGAAATATTTTTAATTTACTACATGTAAATTCTGCGACTAAGTATTTGCAAAATAATTTAGTTTGGTTTATCTATAAATTTTGCCACATTATGCAGATCTACCTTCAAAAATTTGTTCAAATGTTTTGAATAAATCCTCATAACTTCACTGCATGCATATATGCAACATTTGTACACCACATATATACCTACTTTATAAGATAGAGATAATATTTACCACATTGTTTTTATTATGTTTGGCTGCAATAGGAGGAATAGGCTGCTGAACTTGTCTTGATTGCTGAGGTTGCTGCCGCTGTTGTTGTGGTGGCTGCTGCTGTGGCTGTGACTGTATGGCACCTGCCACAGGTTGATATAAATTCTGCAGATTAACTTCGCTTCTAAATAAACAGGAAAACATGTTTATTACCATTAACACAAATTAAAAATTAATTATAAAATAGAAATTTATAAAACCCATAGTAAAAATTTAAACTAGAGGTATAGTCAGGTTGAGTAATAGTGTTTGGGGAGATACTCATAAATTACATTACCATAAAATTATAGTTTTTAGATCCAACATGATATTTTAAGAGCCCTCTCTACAGTTCTTACTTAAAATCTACTTTGAGAATAAAATTTAAAAAGAAAAAATAGGGAGCCAAAAATCCACAAAAATTTAAGATTTCCACCATTTTTTTAATTTTTATTATGATCTAATTTTTCATGTAAGTTTATAACATAAATTTTAATTTCTAAATGAACATTTGAAACTATAAGATTATTTTACGATTATCACACCTTTTCATTCAAAAGTATCAAATTTTAAATATCAAAGATATTAAAAAGAGAGAACTTAAATATTTTAATATTAAAATTCAGTTTTTCAGAGCATACTCAAGATTATAAATCCAAAATAAAAATTAAATATGTTACCTAATTTTTGCATATGAAAATCAAACAAAGGAAAGAATTATTAAATAAAATTTTTTTACTGGAAAATGTAGCTATGTAGCTACATTTTACTAATTTAGTTATACATAACAAATTTCCTATAAAATTGTGTAAACAGTTTGTTTTATTAATTTTTAAGAATAAAATTGGAATAATTTACAAATTTCTACCAAAGAGTTTATGCGGGAATATTTAGAGCACCTGCATGTTATTTTATTAACATTTTTATAAACCCTCTCCCTCCCTCTTTTTGCTTAATTAAATATACAAAGTTCCTATGAAGAAAGAAAAACTTAAAAATACAATAAAACATGAATTACCATCCAATTTTGTAATCTTAATAAAATAAACAGCCCACAAATACCCAGAAAATATTTTTTCAAATTAGACAATAAATAAATCATGCCAAACATATTATATTAAAGAAAAATAAATAAAAGAAAAGGAATCTTCCTAAAAACATATTTCTGATGAAAAAACCACAACTGCCTAAACATGAATAAAAATAAATAGCCATATACATTATTAAGTCACAAACTTGTCATCGCAAATCACTTGTTTAACAACTAATTTTTGAAGTTGAAGCTCTGACGTTCAAATCCAAGTAAAAATTGGTAACTTTTATAGAGATTTGAATATTAGACAGTGGATATTGGTGGTTGGGATTCAATTCTCAGACCTATGCGACCTGAGACAGCACAAGACTATACATTGCATTACATATACTATACATTAAATATATATTACATTTACATGTAATATATCATCCTCATATCACTGGGGCATGGGTAGGGGATTGCTTACTGTTCACTGGTTGAACAGACTGTAACATATATATTAGGAATATAATAATAATAAAAATAATATTATATTAAATCAGGTGAAATTTAAGCAATATAGATATTTTTAAATAGCATTATAAGTAATAAGTTTTATAATCAAAATTATAGGACCCATTTTTTTTTATAAAATTCTCTAATGGAAAAATTTCCTTCTGAGAAATTTTAAGAAAGGATATCTTTAAACATTTTTAAGCAAGCTTTTTTCAATTGAGCCCAATGGTTTAGACAAGGACCTGAAAACTGATGCAGTTCTGAAGGATGGCCCACCTAATTGCACATACAAAATTTAAATGGAATAATTTCTGGTTTTTACTAGTAACACACGCATGCACATTTGTGCATACACACAGTGCGTTTGGAAAGTCACTCCTTTAGAGTTATTGGTGCATTCTGTTCTTTCACCATTAGGTTGGTTGCCCAGTTGGTTCGTTGGACATTGCTCAGTAATAAACCAAAACGTCAGTTGATTTGTAATTGAGAACATGCTTCATTTCATTTATCAGAATCAATAGTTGTGAGAGACATAATGGTTCTTTTGGTAGAGGGACACATTTTTCTCGTTTACACATCTTTCATAAAGTTAATACATATACTGATTTAGTGAAACAATTTTCTGAAAAGTTTCCGTATACTTCTGTTCCTCACCATAATGCACTTCGAACTCTTTATCAAAAAGTTTTGAGCAACAGGCTTTGTTGAAGACCCTCTAAACTTAATGAACATAAGCTGCTTGATATTTCAGTTGCTATGGCCAAAATTTCATGAAAGTCAATGCGTAAGTTAGTACAGCAGCAAGATATTAGATTTCCTATCACACATAAAACTGTAAGAACAGAATTGAAAATTTTCCCTTACAAAGTAATGTGTGTTCAACAACTGAAACCTACAGATCATGCCAAAAGACTAAATTATTGTCAATAATTTAAACATTTTATTTGATCAAAATCCCGTACGTATCCTTGACATTATGTTTTTTTACAGATGAAGCATGGTTTCATCTAGGAGGGTATATCAATTCACAAACTATACAATTGTGGTCAACTAACCCCCACGAACACGAACAATCTTTACAAGTGAAAACTGGAGTCTGAATCAGTGTGAATAGAATACGCATTGTGAGTCCAATCTTTTTTGAACATGGAGTAATAGTGATTATTATTGTGCAGTTATCAGAAGGGAAAATCAATTATGATTGGTTTAAACAAGATGACGCCACATTGCACACAGCTAAGAGATCAATGACTTTTTTATGAGAAGCTTGTAGTCGGCACAATCATCTAATCTGACTCCCCGAGATTTCTTTTTACGGGAGACAGTGAAACAAGCAGTGTATATAACAGATCATGCATGACTGACGAAATAAAAACTGCAAAAAGGCATACATACAAGACATTCCAGTACAACAGCTGGTTAAAGAGTTTGAAAACAGAACGAAATGTTTGCAGAGTTGTATTGATGTTGGGAGATAATTTTCAATACTTTTTATAAACTATTCAAGTTATTTTAATATTCGACTAAAAAATAATGAAATAAGCATACAAAATAATAATTAAGTAAGTTTTGTCACTACAATTCTATAATTCCAGTACACAGCAACTTTCTGAACACACACACACATTACTATATCATAATTTGTACACTTTGAAATTTAGAGTTTTTATTTAAGAAATTAAAAATACATAGTGAAAAATACATAAAAATTTCACTACTAGAATTAACATAATTTTATTAATTTTTTAAACCGATTTTTTTAGAATTATTTTTTGTTAACATTTTAGATCATAAATACAATAGCTTTTAATATAATTATGTAGTATTAGGAAAAGGTTGAGTAAATTTCATTTTTTCATCCTTCTTATATGTCTGCCTTTATGTCGTCCTTCTTATGTTATGTTATGTCTACAGCTGCACTGTGAACTTAACATGATCCATACTAATGGGTCCCACCAGGTTGGTCTAGTGGTGAATGGGTCTACAAAAATCAGCTGATTTTGAAGTCAAGAGTTCTAACACTCAAATCCTAGTAAAGGCAGTTACTTTTATACGGATTTGAATACCAGATCGTGGATACCGGTGTTCTTTGGTAGTTGGGTTTCAATTAATCACACATCTCAGAAATGGTTGACCAGAGACTGTACAAGACTACACTTCACTTACACTACATCCTACATCCTATGAAGTAGAACCTGGTGGTAATTCCTGGAGGCTAAACAGGAAAAAGGAAGGAAGGCTGATAGCTAAACAAAATTCAACTCGGAGAAGTGGCACATATTGAATAAAACAACAAATATACATTTTTATAATGCTCAAGAAACATTCCAAACTACATTTTGAGGATTTTTAAATTTATCTTTTCAGATCTGTTCACATCTCGATGTGAACACAACTTAACACATCTCGATGTTCAATAAAATAATACCAAATGTTCTGTCATAAAAATTGTTCACTAAATTTATGGCATCACTTATGAAACAATCTTTATAATATGTGTATGATAAAACCACTACAACTAAAGAACACAGCAAGTCATACCAAGAGCTGAACTCATATTTAAGAAAATTTCATCACATTGAATTACTCATTACTTGAGTCATATCTGGCTTTAATTGTATAAATATTTTTTTTTAAATTTCACAAAAAATATATAAATAAAAATAATAAAGGATTAATTTTATAATCAAAGACAGAATTAAAAAATAATCATCTACAAATAATCAAAAAATAAATTATCTACCAAAATACAAAACAAAAAAAAATGTTATGTGATGGGTTGTTTCGGAATACATATTCAGATTCAGCATATAAAATACTATGTAGAACATCTACTCCCTTTAAAGACCAAATTTTATACTGACCAGTGATAATCGATGGATGAGGCCTTGATGAAAATCCATCAAAAAGAAAATGAACACTAAATATTTTTTTTTAAATTTCACAAAAAATATATAAATAAAAATAATAAAGGATTAATTTTATAATCAAAGACAGAATTAAAAAATAATCTCACATTTATAAGTTTAATAATGATGAACTATTACAGTCTAATTGATCATTTAAAAGTAAACTATGATAATTGTAAAATATTTTTTTTTGTTTTGTATTTTGGTAGATAATTTATTTTTTGATTATTTGTAGATGATTATTTTTTAATTCTGTCTTTGATTATAAAATTAATCCTTTATTATTTTTATTTATATATTTTTTGTGAAATTTAAAAAAAAATATTTATACAATTATCATAAAAAGAAATTGATGAATCAGAAAAAAATCAACCAAACACAAAAATAAATTAAAATTATATAAATAAAAATAATATTTCTAGAATAAAATACAGAAAAAAAGGAAATCCACATAAGCACACTAAAGAAACAAAAAATATTACCTTGGATAAGAAGACTACTTAACCATACCACCTATAAAATAAATATCTTGATTACCAAAAACACACAGAAAAGTAATATGTTAACCTTTTTTTTTTTAAATATGTAAATATGTTTTCAAAGAAACATATTTTGTTTTCTTTTTCTTTTAGTTACAATGGATTTTCATCAAGTAAGGGCTTACAATGGATTTTCATCAAGTAAGGGCTTCATCCATCAATTATTTGATAAAAATATTTGCAGTTGCCTATGGTATTTCAAATTAATTTTGCAATCAAATATTACTACAAATAACATTTATTTAATGGATGTAGTGTTTAGTGAACATGAAATTCAACTTTTAGAGAAAGGTTTTAGTTATAACTTAGTCAGACAAATATAAGAATATATAAATTTTAAGCTTAGAATATGAACTTATTTTGAAATTAAAGTTAATAAGGATATTTTGTTTCAAGAAATAATTAACAAAAAACAATGTTTTTCTACAAAAATTAAAAATTGTAAAAATGATAATTATAATGTTTACCAAAGAGTAAACATTAGATTACCAAAGAGCAGAAACTTAGATTTATTCAATTCAATAAAAAAAATAAGGCATTGGAGAATGATAATAGTTTTTACATATGCAGATAAAAGGAAAAACCTCTACTTCATTGCTTTGGAAAAATCTCAAAAACTCTGAATTTTTGATCCTAACAAATATGATATTAAGGTGAATCTTACAATTAAATTTCAAACAGTCTCAAAGAATTATTAAGAATTGTTCTATTTTCAGGGAAAGTGATGGTTTCACATTAACAGTAATGAATCCACAGCTATCCAAATTGTATTCTCTTATTAAATTACAAAAAGAAAATCACTCAATTAGACCAGCAGTTTCATATGTTAATGTTCCTGCTGATAAATTTTCTAGGAAGATTATTAATATTATCCAATATCATTGTAAATTTCAAACAAAATTTAACATTAAAAACTCAGCTGTGCTAGTTGAAAATATTAAGTTTTTATATATTCCAGAAATCCTAGTCTACTTTCATTTAATGTAAAAGATTTATTTCCTAGTATTCCACCACAAGAGGTTATCAATATTGTTAACAAGTTTCTGATTATCCAGAAAACTAATAAAATTACTAGAAATAAGATATTTGCATTGAACATTTGTTTTAATCAAAATTATTTTAATAGTAAGATTTACACTCTAAAGAGGGTCTAATTAATATTGGTAACCAACTTAACCATTAGGTGCTGAAATTTTTATAAATGACTTTATAACAAAATTTATGCTCATCCTTTCTTTAAATAGTTCAAATTTAGGTATAGATACATGGATGATATTTTTGGTTGGTTTACGGGCAGCTTGAAACAACTAGGAATATTCTTGAATTTTATTAACAAATAACACAAAAGTATATATTTTACTTTGGAAGTGGAACAAAATAATTCTATCGTCTTTTTAGATTTAAATATTACTAAAATTAATAACAAATTGGATTTTATCATACATCACAAACCCTCACATACTGATACTGTCATTCACAGTACATCATTATCTGTCTGCATGTAAATTAAACGCTTTTAACAATTACATTTATAGATTATTAGATATTCCAATATCAGATGATAATTTTGAGAACGAACTTAATATTATTATGAATATCTGTGAATAATGATGACCAAGTAAGTTTAATTAATCAAGTACTTCAGAATTTTATATGTAAATCTGAAAGTTTATTTGTTTGTATGTTCTTGCATCACATGAAAACCAACTGACTGATTGCTTCCAAATTTGCAGGATACATTCATGTTATCCCAGGGAAGGTTTTAAGCCACAGACTGAAGCTCTAGTCTCCTTGGGAGGTGAAATTGTCAATTAAAGATATTCATTAAAGAAGAAAAAAATTAAACTATACAAAACTACAGTTACTAGTTTTTCCTTCTTTAAGCAATTCATTCCAACAAAAGTAAACAAAATTTCAAAACAAAAGAAATTTCACACATTCACTTATATAATATAGTTTACTTATTAATAAAAAATTCTAATTTACTTTTAAATGATCAATTAGACTGTAATAGTTCATCATTATTAAACTTATAAATGTGAGATGGGCTTCGTATCTTATCGTCAATATTGCCCTCCTCTTTTTCTGACTTGACCAATAATATTTGCTGTTAAGTTTATACATTACTGATACATGTGTAAACTTCCTATTGCTGCTCTTTATCTTTGTGTATCTTATCTCTTTTGGTTTTATACATTTACTTTTTTCTTTGTATCATATTTTTAAGCTTTTGTATTCTGTCTGTAACATCTGAAGAAGTTACTGTGTACTGAAACAGCTGTCACTTTCTGATTCTCAATTTGTTCACAATCTTATTTAGATATGGATCAATGGTTCAAATGAAAGATTGTTGAAATGAAAGGCAGACAACAATTAGAAAAAAATCTAATGTTTTCAAAAATTTAGAAGTGCAGATAAACAGTTTCTTCACAAAAAAATTATGCATCTTATTTACAAATAGGATCTTCCATTCAGAATAAAGATGGTGAACACAGACAACAGTGTGTTCTTGATTGCAAAGTGTTATCAAATGAATCTATGACACCATCACAATTGAGACACTATCTTGAAACAAAACATAACAATAGTTAATAAAGCAATAGAATATTTTCAAAACAAAAAAATGTAACTTCATGGTTTTCACAGAAATGTTGACTTTGTGTGTGGAATAAAATTCTTGTCTCTTACAAAGTCGCCCTTTTGACTGCCAGAAATAAGCAACCCCATACAAGGGGCAAGATTTAATTTTGCATGCAACAAAAGCAATAGCAAAGAGTTTTTATTGAAAAACATGCCAACAAGCATTTGTAATATAGTTATCTGTAAATACAATAAATAGAAGAATCAATGAGATGGCCCAAAATGTGAAAAATATTTTGCTAGAATGGTTATGTAATAGTGAATATTTTGTGTTACAGTTGGATGAAGTCATGATATTTTGAATAATGCTAATATGGTAGCTTTTGCACAAAACTAATACAAAAATAAATTTGTGAAGACTTGTTTAGTGAATTTGTGTTTCCTAATACACCTCTTTTCAATGTTGTCAATGACTTCATAACTATAAAGTTCCAGGAAAAATATGTAGGTATACACAAACATAGTGCTAGGGCATTGTCAGGAATATCCAGAAAGTGGCACCTCTTGAGAAATGGCCAAATTGTTGTGAACATTGCAAAGTACTATGTGCTCTACAAAATGAAAACTGTTCTCGACGAGGTAGTAAAAATTGCCAATTTTATTAAGGTCCATCTTCTTAAAAGCCGGTTGTTGTCTGCTCTTTGTAATGAAATAGGAAGTGATCATGAACACTTTTTAAAGCATTCAGAAATGCACTGGCTGTGTTGGGGTAAATTGTTTTGAGTTTTGTGATGAAATAAGGTTGATTCTAATAAATTCTAAATTTGAATTAACACAATTTAAATGATTTCACAACATTGCTTTTTAGGACATTGTTTAACATCTTAAATACTCATAACTCAAGCCTTCAAGGTACAACTGTCACTGTGTTTTTAGTGCAAAATGAGATAGAAGCAACAAACAAGAAGTTAAATCTGTAGTAACCATTTGAAGAAAGGTAAATATGTTTCCTTTCATACCTTGAGGTAGTGATTTCATTGAACAACCCCTTTCCAGTGATGTTGCTGAGAGTATGATTTAATATATGAGGTCACTGGCGTCTCAACTACATCTGTACTTTCCGATTTGTCCTGACAAAAAATGATTGGATGTTTCTAGACTTGGAATAAGAACTTCCTTTCGTAAAAAGACATAAGGACAATTAGAACATTCAAAATAATATTATCAAGCAAACACCCAAAGCAATACCATACACGATCTTCAGGTTATATCTTAATCCAACATATATACATCACTGCAATTATATCCAGCTGCTGTCAAAGAACCACAATTCTCTGCTTTGCTACAGGACTAGATCCAAAGACACCAGCAGAAAGTAAGTTTTTTAAATGAAAAATCCTAAGAATGATTTATCTAATAAAGAAGTAAATAAATGAAGATCCATAATCTAATTAAAATCTCATCATACCTTATATAACTCATATTGTTTAATTATGTCCAATCTACACCCTAACTTCTGTTATAAAAAAATGTAAGAAATCTAAAAATTTGTAAGTATCTCAAAAATTTGAGTTCTTTTAAATATTTAATTCATGTCTCACATGTGTTCACTGAAATAATAAATATTTTACACTATCAATACATAATAATACATTACACATCACATAACAATTATTTAAAATATACATATAAACATGTGAAATACTGTTGAGAATTATACATGAAGATACTAAATATAAAAAAAAATAACTACAAAATAAATCAAAATTCATAAGGTATTGGCAAAATTATTTGAGAATATATTTATGTGTATGTTGAACAAAGATGGAGAAAACACTATTTTTTCAATTTAAAAAAAAGTATTATTTAAATAATCTTCCACAATTAATATTGTTTCTGCCAAAGAAATCTTTTAATTCCATTTTAAATAAATTGATGAGATGATTTTTTAAAATGGTTCAGGAATTTATTAAAAATTGTAATTAAAACATAATAAAGCTTTTCCTCATAAGCCAAAATATTACACTGAGAAAAAAAACCAGTTCTGTTACCTTGTTAATCTATATTTTTATTTACATTATTTAATACATTTTCTAAAAATCTGGGAAACAGCCGAGTCATAAACAATTTTTTTCTAAAATCATAGTGAAAGTCTGTCAGTACATTATGCTTTTCAAGAAATGTTTAAAGTATAATTTTCATAATTTTTTCAAATACTTTAGAAAACATGGACAATAATGAAACTGCCCATAATTTTGAAAATTAAAGATTTTAAAGTGTTATTTATGGATGGTAACGAGATTCCTAATGACTCAAAATTATTTATGATTATCATTGATTCTTAAAAAAGAAAAGCAATCACATGCTGTTTCAGCAGTTGAAAATATGAACCCATTGCCCATTTAAAAAGGACTTTATGAATTTTGAAGCAAACACTAGGCAAAAGACATGGGTGTCACAAGGATGTAAAATTGTTAACATATAACATGATGGTTTAAGTAAATTCTTAATAATCTTGCTTATCACTATTGAAAATAATAAAGCTTAATACACAGCCCTGAGGACATGTTTCTCTAACATAAACCTCACAGGACTCGCACATAGACATTTTTTTAAGGAAGTTCCATTTTGGACCTTCCTTAACAAGCTTTGTACTTTGTAAAACTAACATATTGCCATACACACTCAATTTTTTCAATGTCCCAACCAAACCAAAAAGTTAATTTTGTTGATTTCTAGTTGTTGGAAATTGGTTGTTCATTTTTATAAGTGAAGTATAGCAGAGGTTAGGTCCTGTGCAAAACAATTAATCAATCTAGCCCACTTAGAAGCAGTTCTCTTTCTCTTCCCTCCCCTTCATTTATTTATCATTACTTGATGACTGCCATGGAAGTTACGTCACCTTCTGTCCTAGTTCTATCTATGGGATCCTGTCAGCCACTTCTTTATAAAAGCTCTATGGGTTAACCCTCTTTTTTGAACCTGTGGAATTTTCCAAGCACTCTTTTATTTTGTAGTTAGCAGTTACACAAAAAACATAACTAGCAGCTTATTAAAGCTTGGATTACCTAGTAATCCAAGGCCTCCTGTTTTTTTTTATTGGTCAAGTCAGACCAATATTTCTTAAACTTTTAGAAATTAATTTCTTAAAACGATTTTTACAATAAAAAATTATAATACCATATTTTTTAAACCTTCAAATAAATTTACACTAATACAAGGTCTGTTCAGAAAATATCTGAACATATTTAACTGCAGGCCAACAGAGATATTTAGTGACATGCAGTTGGCAGCATTGTGTTCTGCATAAACCCCTTGTAACCAGATGTTCTTGGATTGTTGTTTAGATTTTGAGTTTTTATTTGAGTGCAACATGTTTAAGTGTTAACAGCAATTTTTTTTGTGAGTAACAATACAATGTAATTTTATATACATATATATAAAATTTAATCATTTAATCAAAATGGTATACCTCATAACAAAAGTAATGAATAACCAGCATGTATTCAAAAAAATTCAAATAACTCCATTTTTTTTACAGACATAAAAGGTAAGTTTCATGTATTCGAGCTAACTCAAGGTAATTGTATAATGGGTTATGTATAAAAAGTAATAAATTAACGATTTTAATTAGAAAAGTTGAGATGAATAACAGAAAACTAAAAACAACAGTTAACAGTAACTAAAGCTACCTGTTTGACTGATGTACAGCTGCATCTCTGTGAGTGGAATTACTATTGGAGTTAGGTTGTAACAAAGACACTAATGATGATGTTGATGATGATGATGATGAAGTGTTACCTTGATGCGAGTGCAACTGATGTGGTTCGTCTCTATTACACAAATACGTAAGAGTTACAATTATCTTCCATAAAATGGTCCAAATATGAAAACTTAAGGAAAACCAGCCCATGCTGGATGCATAATTATTGGACTTATGTATTACAAGTCCGACCAATATTTCTTAAACTTTTAGAAATTAATTTCTTAAAACGATTTTTACAATGAGTTATATTACCATATTTTTTAAACCTTCAAATAAATTTACACTAATACAAGGTCTGTTCAGAAAATATCTGAACATATTTAACTGCAGGCCAACAGAGATATTTAGTGACAAGCAGTTGGCAGCATTGTGTTCTGCATAATCCCCTTTGTAACCAGATATTCTTGGATTGTTGATATCTTGTTTTGATTTTGAGTTTTTATTTGAGTGCAACGTATTTAAGTGTTAACAGCAATTTTTTTTGCGAGCAACAATACAATGTAAAATTTTGTGGGGAACTGGAGAAAATTTTCAAAGAAACATTTCAACTTTTCAAACAAGCTTACAGAGATGATGCTCTGGGTCATATGCAATGTTACAAATGGTTTTCACGATTCAGAAGTGGTCGTCATTCAACTGAAGATGACCCTTGACTAGGACAGCCTTCGATTTCAACTGATGACACCCATGTTCAGAAAATCAACAATCTGGTGCATGCAAATCACCAACTGACAGTCACAGAACTTGCAGAAGAGATTAACATCTCGATTAGTTCATTTCATGACATTTTGACTGAAAAATTGAGCATGCATTGAGTTGCAGTAAAGTTTGTTCATTGTTTGATGACTGAACAGCAGGAAAAACATCAAGTGAATGTTTGTCATCACCTTCTTAAACAAGCCAATGATGATGAAACATTCATGCAAAGGATTACAACAGGAGACAAAAGCTGGGTTTACCCATGCTGGGGATCTCCATGCCCCAAGAAAGCATGTGTCTCGATCCAATGTCAAAATTATGCTCTCTGTTTTCTTGATTTTTAGTGGAATTGTGCATTTTGAATTCTTGCCTCATGATGAAACAGTGAACTGTACGTATTATCAAGATATTACAATCGTTACATAAACAAATTTGCAAAAAGAGACCAGAGTTGTGGTGAGACAACTCATGGTTTCCTTCACCACAACAATGTGCCCCCACACACTCAGCTTTGAAAATTCATAGTTTTGTGCCGAAAATCAGATAACTGCCCTCCTTCAGCCTCCCTACTTGCAATTTTTTCTTATTTCAGTAATTAAAATCTGTGATGAAAGGACACAATTTTCGAGACTATTGATGACATTAAAGCAAACTCATGCACCTTAAAGACCATTTCAAATGAAGCTTTAAAGGACTGCTTCGCGAAGTAGAATCACTGCTGGGAAAAGTGTGTGAATAGGGAAGGGGAGTATAATTTGAAGGAGACAAGGACCAATAATCAGTAAAATAATAAAAATTAAAAAAATGAAGTTTGGTTATTTTCTGAACAAACCTCATATATTGAAAAATAATTACCTCTTAAATATTTAATAACTGTTTAACCCGTTTCAATCAATTAGCACAGAGAGAAGTATCAGTTTTTGGCTACATCTCTTAATAAATTTGACTGTATTGCTTTACAAAATGTATTTTTAAATGTGCTGTCTTTTTGATAAACATATGTTGGACATCAAATGAATACTGTTCCTGAAATATACATATTCTTTTTCAAAAATATTTATTTTATTTAGCAAAGTTTGATTTTTTGTTACTCCAATAAAGAGCTGCATTTTATAATAATGTAATGATTTTTTGACAGGTCTATAAGTAAAGTTGTTTTATTACATTCATATATATATATATACACACACACACACATACATACACGGTGTCTCATGAAGAAACAACTTCGTCCAGGAAGTTATTTCAGGATATGTTCTATTAGTGAAAATAAGAAAAATGTTCATACTATAGACATACAGGCCTAGAAATGCCTTGTTATAATTAGCAAAAGATTTGAGCTGATTTCTGTTCTAGAAGTAAAATTGATAGGCTACAATGAAATTCTTGGGTTACAAATTAAAGTGCAAAATTAGTGATTTTAATTAGTTAACTTTATCTGCAATTTTTTTTTAATGGTCCTAGAACTGTATCTTCAGTAGTTTTCAAGAAAACTATTGAGTAAAACACAAAAAATATGAGTAAAAAAAAAAAAAATACTTTTTTAACAAATAAAACTACTTAACAAGATTTGTAGAGAATTTAATTCTGAGGAAACCAATGCATGTAAAATTCACTGTCATACATAAAAGAAATTTAGACCTTAAACATACCATGTCTGATAGTAAAATATTGTCGATATTAAAAAACCAAACCAATGAATGATCTTTTAAATTATTGAAAACTCTGGTAGAATTTTTTTTTTAATTAAAAGAGTTAACAATTAAATAAGGTACCATTTTAATGGCAATATTAAGTTAAAAAATTAGCGAACAATCTTAGTTGATTGCAAGATCACCTAACCAACACTGGACCTGTGGGGTAACATGAAATCTTTAATGTATGAACAATAAGTTAATGAATTAAGCATGTGAAACTAACCAGATATAATACAGAGAACACCCAAGAAATTTTATACAACCCAAGTACATTTATATAAAAGATACATGATAAAAATGTTTTTATATACATGATTAGCGGAGAATTATGTATGCAGTGACTATCAATATTTTGAATAATTCTTAGCTATATGTCTTTAATGTATTGTTTTAATTATTTACTTTGAGTAATTATTTTTTTACATTCTTTTTTTTTCAATATAAAAAAGATCTTTGAGTCAGTCAAAATTAAAAAATGTTTCTGCTATGTTTTGTTAAACAAGTAAAAATTGCTAAATCCTTTATCTGCTGTTACTTGATTGAATATTTATAATTTTCTCTGAATTAGACTCTATTAATTTAATATACAAAATTTTATAAATTTACTGCAAATTTAACAAAGAAAGTTACACCAGACCTGAAAAGTGTGCTTTTTATTAAATTTTTGGGCTTGACAACAGTTCTCTCAAAAACTGAAAGATATATTTTAACTGAAAGACATATATATTTTTTCATGTGATGTCAACAAACATATACAACCATTAATTTTTTGTAATAATTTGGGTAAATAAGAATTTCAATAGTTTCACTTTGCAACAGAAGCAGGAATTATGACAAAATTTTTTGCTATTTATAACTAAAAAGCAAAGTTTCAAAACATCTATTTACATGAACTTCTTTATTTAAAATTATTTATTATTTTATTTTTATGCAGTACATATCCTAAATAACTGTTGTTGTTCTTCATGAGACAACTTGTGTGTTAAATAAAAATAAATGTACAAAATAACAATAATAAAACTTTGATATAATCAAATACATTAATAATAGAATATAACATAATCTAAGCAAAAATTCAACTATGAATTTTATATCAATTCCAGTTTTTTATAGCTCCAATAATATTCATTCAAATTTTATTTCTGTCAATCATACGTTCATTTATATACATGAAACTTTTAAAAATAAGAAATATTTATATTATAGTTCATGCAGCAAGTACATAATATGTGGCAAAACATTTGTTTTTATATTTTGATTAACCTGTTTCAGTATGTAAACACAAGAACATTTATAAACACACTGTAAATGTTCCAAAGTTTTTAAATGAAAACTGCAGCATAGGCACATATTTTACTTATATAAACTGATTAAAATGCTTCTGAAAACCTGTAGCACTCACTCTTTTTGCCATTTTACATTTTTTTATTTATAACACTTCATAATACACAACCATTAAGAATGAGCAATTAATTAAAAGAATTAATTACTTAGCATTAATTTAAAATACTAAAACTTTAAAATAATAGCAAAATAAATATACTTTCTCAGATATGTTTAATTAAAAACTATTTGCTTCACATTTGATAAATCATGCAACTAGTCTAACCTATTATTTAATTTAAAAATCACTATTTATTTATAATTAAAAAATGTCATATTAAAATTTAAATAAATCATTGTAAAAGTGGTTGAATTAGTGAATAGCTGCATAAATGCTTTGAACCAATTTCATTTTCAGATCCAAAACTGCCATACTACATTATAAAAGTTTTTTAGCTAATACATTATCACCAATGAAATTTAGAGATGTTTTGATCACACTGTTATAAATTGCTGATATTTAAGTGGTAATGTCTATTGTTTCTTTGATAATCATTGCAACTGTAATTATTGATTTTCTACTACTACTTTTTATTTAATTTCATTTTTTACGATGCTCATGTTCAGTTTGTTTAAATATGTTTAGTATAATTTTTATTCATTGCATGTACTTTATTTTTACATTAGCAACAGAGTTTATTATCTTAATTTTATATATAAACTTTTTATTATAAATTACAAGAATACTGACTGCATGTTTGATCTAAAATTTTATTTTATGGGTACTTATGAAGTAAAAAATTATTCTTTTACCATTTATTGTAAAATTCTCCTACTTAGTTGAAGTAGTGTATATAATGCACTGTTTCACAACAAAAAATGGATGCATTACTTTGTACTGCTTTGCACTATCTATCCCAGTTTTTCTTATGAATCTATTCCATGTACAAGATCTGAACTAAATAAGGCACCATTCAAAGTTTCTTTGTTTTAAAGTAATGATGTCCACTATGCAGTCAGGCCCTGTGGTTATGAACAGAGTTCTGCAAGTATCACTTGTTGAACTGTATATCACCTGCAATTTTGTGGGCTTGGTTATGCCGATATTAAACCATACATTTGGCTCAAAAAGAAAGTTAACAGAAACCATTTCATGCTGCACTTCCCCTCATCAAGCTTAGAATGGCTGTTACTTTTGATAATGATCATGTCTTTTTTATGAGCAACTTCTGACTCAAGTTGGATCATCTATAATCATTATATTTTTGGCTTTCATCATGCATAACAAAGAATATTATATTTAATAGTTGTTATAATACATGTAATAATAATACAAGCCAATTTACTCACACTAAAATACTTGTATAATAATGTCTGACAATAAGCGAAGATTTAGGAGCACCCTTTGCTCATCACACAAAATGGGTGCAATAAAAATGAAAAAAAACCAGTACCTAATATCTTAGATCAGATGCTAAAGCATTTATTCTTAAAGTGGGCGATAACGCTCTCTTGTGGGTGCTGGAGGCCTTCAAGGGGGATGGTAAAAGGCCCACAAAAAATTGGAGACGTTCAGGCCAGTCAAGGAAGGTGATGGCCGATTTAAAAAAGTTTGGGCGAAAAAGTTTGAGAATTAATGTGTTAAAGCTATAACTGCTTTGCATAAAACTATTAAACTAATAATGATTATGTTAAAATTTATGGTTACTATAAGATAACACATTTTGTACATATTTTTAGCACTAACAAGAAATTTTCAAAATGATTGAAAAAGAATTTTTTTCTTTACAATTAAACTAGATAAAATTCCAATTCTTCATATGAGTAACAAATGAATTTTTCAGCTCTTTTTTATTTTTATTGCCCTTTTGAAACACACAGACACACACACACACACACACATTTAGTTGCTTCACATCAGTATTTAATTTTTATCAAGTCAATCTGAAATTTTATCAGTGAACAGAATATATGAATAGGTATTTATTCTTTCACATGATGCTTTTGTTAAATGTTTCCAATATTTATGACTATGAACTGGAAATATGAAACATTATCCAGTTTTGATACTTGTAAAAATGGTTTGAAATCTTGAATTAAGGTGTCAGAATTTTTTAGTTAGCATCTGTATCAAATTTTAAACTTTTAAAATTTAATAAATAATTTTTAATTAGTTAGAAGCTTAAAAAAGGTTGGTAGGCTAGAGAATTTAAAAAGGGAAATGGATAGGGTAAACGTGGATATAGTAGGAATTAGTGAGGTTCGGTGGGAAGAGGAAGGCGACTTTTGGTCGGGTGACTTTAGAGTAATTAACTCAGCGTCAAATAATGGGCAGGCAGGAGTAGGTTTCGTGATGAACAAG
Organism: Lycorma delicatula; assembly: GCF_047948215.1. NCBI lineage: Eukaryota > Metazoa > Arthropoda > Insecta > Hemiptera > Fulgoridae > Lycorma > Lycorma delicatula. Next base: position 111,141,430 of record NC_134456.1, on the reverse strand, counting down.
AAAATAGGGAGGAGAGTGGAGTATTTCAAGACGCATAGCGATAGAGTCATTGTAATAAGGATAAATTCAAAACCTAAACCGACAACGATTGTTAACGTCTATATGCCTACAAGCGCCCATGATGATGATGAGGTAGAATGTGTATACGAAGAGATTGATGAAGCAATTAAACACGTAAAAGGAGATGAAAATTTAATAATAGTTGGAGATTGGAATGCAAGCATTGGAAAAGGCAAGGAAGGAAATATAGTGGGTGAATACGGGCTGGGCAAAAGGAATGAAAGAGGGGACCGACTTATAGAGTTTTGCACGAAGTATAATTTAGTAATTGCCAACACCCAATTTAAAAATCATAATAGAAGAATATACACTTGGAAAAAGCCAGGCGATACTGCAAGGTATCAGATAGATTATATCATGGTTAAGCAAAGATTTAGAAATCAACTCGTGGACTGCAAAACTTACCCTGGAGCAGACATTGATAGCGACCATAATTTGGTGATAATGAAATGTAGATTGGGGTTTAAAAACCTGAAGAAAAGGTGTCAGATGAATCGGTGGAATTTAGAGAAGCTTGAGGAAGAGGAGGTAAAGAAGATTTTTGAGGAGGACATCGCTAGAGGTCTGAGTAAAAAAGATAAGATAGAAAATGTAGAAGAAGAATGGGAGAATGTTAAAAAGGAAATTCTTAAATCAGCAGAAGCGAACTTAGGCGGAATAAAGAGAACTGGTAGAAAACCTTGGGTTTCAGACGATATATTGCAGCTGATGGATGAACGTAGAAAATATAAGAATGCTAGTGATGAAGAAAGTAAAAGGAACTATCGGCAATTAAGAAATGCTATAAACAGGAAGTGCAAACTGGCGAAAGAAGAGTGGATTAAAGAAAAGTGTTCAGAAGTGGAAAGAGAAATGAACATTGGTAAAATAGACGGAGCATACAGGAAAGTTAAGGAAAATTTTGGGGTACATAAATTAAAATCTAATAATGTGTTAAACAAAGATGGTACACCTATATATAATACGAAAGGTAAAGTCGATAGATGGGTGGAATATATTGAAGAGTTATACGGAGGAAATGAATTAGAAAATGGTTTTATAGAGGAAGAAGAGGAAGTTGAGGAGGATGAAATGGGAGAAACAATACTGAGATCTGAATTTAAGAGAGCATTAAAAGATTTAAATGGCAGAAAGGCTCCTGGAATAGACGGAATACCTGTAGAATTACTGCGCAGTGCAGGGGAGGAGGCGATTGATAGATTATACAAACTGGTGTGTAATATTTATGAAAAAGGGGAATTTCCGTCAGACTTCAAAAAAAGTGTTATAGTAATGATACCAAAGAAATCAGGGGCAGATAAGTGTGAAGAATACAGAACAATTAGTTTAACTAGTCATGCATCAAAAATCTTAACTATAATTCTATACAGAAGAATTGAGAGGAGAGTGGAGGAAGTGTTAGGAGAAGACCAATTTGGTTTCAGGAAAAGTATAGGGACAAGGGAGGCAATTTTAGGCCTCAGATTAATAGTAGAAGGAAGATTAAAGAAAAACAAACCAACATACTTGGCGTTTATAGACCTAGAAAAGGCATTCGATAACGTAGACTGGAATAAAATGTTCAGCATTTTAAAAAAATTAGGGTTCAAATACAGAGATAGAAGAACAATTGCTAACATGTACAGGAACCAAACAGCAACAGTAGCAATTGAAGAACATAAGAAAGAAGCCATAATAAGAAAGGGAGTCCGACAAGGATGTTCTCTATCTCCGTTACTTTTTAATCTTTACATGGAACTAGCAGTTAATGATGTTAAAGAACAATTTAGATTAGGAGTAATAGTACAAGGTGAAAAGATAAAGATGCTACGATTTGCTGATGATATAGTAATTCTAGCCGAGAATAAAAAGGATTTAGAAGAAACAATGAACGGCATAGATGAAGTCCTACGCAAGAACTATCGCATGAAAATAAACAAGAACAAAACAAAAGTAATGAAATGTAGTAGAAATAACAAAGATGGACCACTGAATGTGAAAATAGGAGGAGAAAAGATCATGGAGGTAGAAGAATTTTGTTATTTGGGAAGTAGAATTACTAAAGATGGACGAAGCAGGAGCGATATAAAATGCCGAATAGCACAAGCTAAACGAGCCTTCAGTAAGAAATATAAGTTGTTTACATCAAAAATTAATTTAAATGTCAGGAAAAGATTTTTGAAAGTGTATGTTTGGAGTGTCGCTTTATATGGAAGTGAAACTTGGACAATCAGAGTATCTGAGAAGAAAAGGTTAGAAGCTTTTGAAATGTGGTGCTATAGGAGAATGTTAAAAATCAGATGGGTGGATAAAGTGACAAATGAGGAGGTATTGCGGCAAATAGATGAAGAAAGAAGCATTTGGAAAAATATAGTTAAAAGAAGAGACAGACTTATAGGCCACATACTAAGGCATCCTGGAATAGTCGCTTTAATTTTGGAAGGACAGGTAGAAGGGAAAAATTGTGTAGGCAGGCCACGTTTGGAATATGTAAAACAAATTGTTAGGGATGTAGGATGTAGAGGGTATACTGAAATGAAACGACTAGCACTAGATAGGGAATCTTGGAGAGCTGCATCAAACCAGTCAAATGACTGAAGACAAAAAAAAAAAAAAAAAAAAAAAAAAATTTAATCCTTCCTCAATATAAATGATTATTATCATGAATCCTCTATGTTTAATGCACTTATGGCAGGTATATATTTTACTTATGTAAGCATTATTACTTACCATTATTCTAACTACTCTTTCTGTTTAAAAATTACACTGTATAGTTTATCTACATGCGTTTCAAACCATCTGAACTTTCATCTATTTCACAACTGCATTTTAAGACTCTAAGAAAAGAAAGAAATCTATTTCAGTTCAATGAGAAGGGATCTTATGTTCCCTTGAATGAGTAAAGATGAATGATAACTCATTCATCTTTTGTTCGCTACATGAGAGAAGCTTACAGTTCACTAAAGACTAGCCAAACCTGGTTTTACTTTTTCACACACTACCTCAATAAGAATCATTTTTAGGATTTTAAAATCTAAATAATTTAAATGTTCCTCCAAAAATAAAATTAATACACTTGCTGATTAATGAAAGAACATTTGGACTTTCTACTAAGTGATTAACAAAGACCCTTTTTACGGGGAATAAAAAGGAAAACCTAATTTTTTTTCAGTTTATTAAAGTTACTTTCAAAAATAAATTTTAGTTTTTATTACAACTGGATAAAAAAATTTTTAAGGGGATGAAATGCACTCCAATTCTGCTTCATGCTTTTCAGGGTTGTTCATATGGAAAACCTGAGATATTTGATAGAATATTAATTTTATTATCTATGATCAATTTCAAGCTTCTATCAAAACAGGTACAGAAGAGATAAGGAGGTCAGGAAATAAAACTACGCAATTTAACTCTTTTAGGTTTGTTTCTAAGGAAAATTCCCAAACTTGGAGTAAATATTAGCTTGAGGTTAGTGGAGTAATTATATATGACATCAGTATCATTTTAACTGAAGCGATGTATACTGTATGGAAAATTGGTCTTCAGATCTTTACACACGTTAGGAAAAAAAGATGAAATACACTTTTTTGAAAAGAGCTTTGATGTACATGAACACCCACATCAGTTTTCAAGTTTCCAGTTCTGATCTCTGCATATCTTTTTTAACCATTATTTAATAATGTGATTATTATTTAAAATAACTCTCTCGTACTGAAGACCCCTTTGGAATAACTTGTGTGTTTATATAATTTTGAAAAAGTTTTATCATGTTAATTATGGAGTAGAATATTAAGTATCCACACATAATTTTTAGCACCTCAAGAAATTTTAATAAAATTTATTTTTAAAATCTTAAGATTTTTTTGCAGTTATATATAGGCTACAATTTTATAATATTTTACTTTTCTAGCTACTTAGAAAAAGGGAGAACTAATAAAAAGTAAGTAATGTAAGGGTTTCCTTGTTTGTTAGTTTAAATCCCTTTTCATCCCCTTAGGAAAAGTGGGGCAAAACCTTCAAAATAAAGTACACTATAGGAAAAACCTTCACTATATCAAGATTCAAGCTCTTCCAATCTCAGAACCTTTTTCAATCCTCCTCTTACTTAATTTATTCCCTTATGAATTGATAAACTAATGATGATAATAACTATGTTGAATTTCAGCTTTCTAGTTATATAAAAAAAAGAAGAGAATCAGCAATTTCTCCATTCATGCAAATATAATTATTTACACTTATTTCTTAAAATACTGAAGTGAAAAAAGTGTTTATATAATTATTAAAAAGTTTTATCATGTTAATTATGGAGTGGAATATTAAGTATCTACACATAACTTTTAGCACCTCAAGAAATATTAATAAAATTATTTTTAAAATCTCAAGATTTTTTCCATTTATATTATCGGCTACAATTTTAGAATTATTGGTTGAACAGACTTCATATTAAACCAATGTTAGATTTCTTATTAAACCAATAGATTAGAAAGTTTACAAAAATTCAAAATCACTCTAAAAGAAATCCTAAATGGTTTTAATATGAGAGTTAAAATTTCAAAACTGGATTTCCCAAAATATTTTTCTTTAATTTTGAAAAATTAGACTTTTTATAAAACTACACAAATCATTCTTGAACTTTTTCAGTAATCCATCAACATGAATTGTTACGATTGCTTATAAGTGGTTTGGCAAAGTGTATTACTTCAAGCCTAATCTGTCACCAGTTTCATCATTCTACAGCAGATATTTATTGAATTACAGCTGTTCAAGTACATGTAAAAAATGTTTTGGGCATTAAGATGGGTGATATTTATGAGGTAATATTTATATTTATGACAGCTGACTCATAAATAAAAAATGTTTATGAAGGTCAGTGTGTGTTGTTGTAAATGGCTAAGGAGAACTGAGGATAGTTGTGTCAATCAACAGATAATCATCCACATCTGGTGCCTTAACATCATGTAAATAATCTTCACACTTCATATAATCATGAAATCATGCATTCCAAGTTAGTGGATAGTTCAGAATTAGCAGAAGATTGCAACAAATTAATAGGATCTTGTCATATCTTATGAAGAAAAAAAATTAAAAAATACAAAAATACCTTCAAACTTTGCATATATGTTTGAATGCTAGCTCACTCACCAGCCTTGATTTCCAGCCAAAACTAAGACAACTATGCTTCCTCAGAAACCCAATTACCTGACCAGGATTCACCAGACCTTGCTTATTCTTTAAACTAAAATCCCCTTTAAAAGGATGATGATTTGGGATAAAAAAAAAATTGCAAATAAACAAATGCTATACTGAAAAATGCCTACCAAGACTGCTTCCAGGGGTGACAAATTGAAATCAGAGCATCGCCTATGAAGGAAATACATTAAAGATAGGCTTCACTCTGAGTAGGATGTTACAAAAATTTATAAATATTCCAAAACTTTATAACTAGACCTCACTTTTAATTCAAAAGATGTAATAAATATATTTTATACATTTTTGCTTATCATCTACAAGAAACTAAACACAACTAATAAAACTTATTATTAAACTTGATCCATCAAGTACAGAATAAAATAAAATTACGTAGGATGACATTTACCTTATATCATTACACATAATCATAATCATTATAATCACATAATACATAATCACATAATTACATAATACATTGTACATAAAGAGTACTTTCACAATTTTTCACATTTACAGTTGATACAATCTTTTTATTATTCACGTAAAGTTACATATTATAAATACAACCAATAACAAAATAAATTCTTGATAAATACAATAAAACAGAATTTGCTAAAACTTTAGATATAAACTTTAAAATCAAAATTAAAAGTTAAAATTCCATACATAAAAATATGTCGTCAAATAATAAAAATATTAATTAAAAGTTAACAAAAATGAATTTGACAGTAATATAATATTAGCTACCTAAATCACACACACACAAATTCATTCTTTTTAACACATTTATCATTTTAACTTTTAATTAATATTTTTATCATTTGACGACATATTTTTATGAATGGAATTTGTAACTTTAACTTTCAATTTTTTTTTAAATTTTATATCTAAAGTTTTAGCAAATTCTGTTTTATTGTATTTATCAAGAATTGATTTTGTTAATGGTGTGTATGTAATTTTACATGAACAATAATAAGATTATATCAACTGAAGATAGGAGAAAACCATGAAAGTACTCTTGTGAATATACAATGATATAAGGTTAAGTGTCATCCTACCTAATTTAATTTTATTCTGTACTTGGTGGATCAAATTATTTATTTATATTTGTATAATAGTACAGAGCAACGAGTCTATATGTATGTATGTATGTATGTATAATAAGATAAAGAATTAAAAATAACACAATAACAAAAATTCAACATTAAATTAATGTTGAATTCATTAAAAAATGTTTAAAAAAGTTATCTCCTTACTTAAAAATCAAAGTAAATAATACAATTATAAAGGAAGTGTTTTATATATATAAAAAAAGACTTTTTAACCTGTAATTGATGACTTGTACAAAAAAAATATAGACTTTAAAAAACTATACAGAATTATACAGAATACATGTGTAAATTAGTAACAACTATAGTTTCCAAACTTTAAAATAAACAAACAACATTATTTTTGCATAGTATTAACTATAACAGTTTATTTCCCTTTTATTAAAAAAATAATAATAATCTGATGTGGACACCACATGACTTCCTTGTACACCTATTAAATTAAATTATATATACACATTTTTAAAAGTACATAAAATGTTATTTCACTAATAACTTCTGATTTTTCTTCATATTTTCTTTTTATTATTACTGAATTATTATTTATTGTAAAAGTTTTTTTTTTTTACAATCAGAGGTTAAGAATTATATTATTAATAAATCAAAATATTTAAATTAAAAAAAGGAAGAAAATGTTGCGAACAAAAAAAATAAAAACATTAAGAGATGATAAATATAAAGAGGAAGAAAATGTTACACCAAGGAAAAAATAAAACTATTAAGAGGATGAAGAATATAAAATAAGAGAAAATTTGAAAACTAGAGAATGTATACATAAATTAGGATCAGAAGAGTTATATCAAACCAAAGAGCGATAGTGACTGGCAACAAATAACAACTAAATGAAATAATGATAAACTCCATCTTAAGGAAAATACTGACCAACAAAATCAGAGGATTAATAAACTAAAAATAAGAATTTTTTGCAATTTATTAAAGATCAGGCATGTATGCCTCAGTATATATGTTGTTCTTGTGAGGGTCTATTTTTCAGTCACTCTGTAGTTAACTTCAATGTAGATAAAATTAAACAGAAATTCCAGAATAATTAAATAAAATTGAACAGAACTTTAACTAGAATATCCAAAAATAATACAATTCTAAATTATAATTTTCAATTAATATTAAATAATCAGATATTTCACCAAATCTATTATACACACGTGTGTATACGCGCATGCACACATGTAATAATGCCAATTAAATTACATATGCACATTTTTAAAAGTACATAAAATTTATTTCACTAATAACTTCTGATTTTTTTTTCATATTTTTTTGTTGTTTCATTGTTATTATTGAATATTATTTATAAAAACATTTTTTTTACAATCACATGTTAATAATTAAATAATAATATACATAAACATAAATTTTGATAAAAATAACACTTCAAAATTTAATTTACAATTAAACTAATACATTTATAGAAAGAAATAAAAAAAATAAAAAATAAATTTTTATTCAATAGACCCATTACAAAAGCAGATAATATTCCTATTATTAAAATATACAAAACTTAATATGTGCAAGTAAATAAATTTAAAAAAAAAGAATTAATAAACTATAATTTGACCTCATAAATTAAAATTCTGAACTAAAGCCATTAAATAACTGCAAAGATAAAGTAGAAAATATACTCCACGAGATCAAAAAGTTAGTAGAAAATTTAAAAGATATACAATTAGGAAATACAACTATTTTATTTTGTGCAACATAAAAGAAATTTAACAAGGAAATATAAAACTTGTACAAAAATTACTTGACTATAACAGTATAAACCAATAAATCATCATTAATCAAGCAATAACACTACATTGTTCAAATCAAAATTATTTTACATTTCATGATACATTGTTTATGGAAAGAAAGGTCCAATGGGTTCTTCTTAGTGTAGTAATCAGAAGACGTATGTAGTGATTTTTAATATTACACACATTATTTTTAAATGCATACTAAATAAAAATGTTGGATCAGATGTAGTGATGAAATTTTAGTATTTATAATATACAGATAATTTGTAAACGTAATAAAATAATCAACTGAACAATTTTTTCAAAATACACAAAACACACAAGAAACAGAAAACAATAAATCTACAAATCTTTTTAATATTAATAATATTAAAATTTTATACATAAAATTATAAATATAATTTTCCATAAAATTAAAAAAAGTATTTTTTCCATAAAATCATAAGCTAAAACTGTTAGCAGGAAACCATTATTAACAATAATAAGAATTAGTGAAAGATCAATATATCAATATTATCAAAATATTTTCTAATTTTTATAGTATGATTAATAATTTAAAGTCTTAGACTATATTGTGTGTTACATACATCAATATGTATCAATGTTGCACAATGGCATTCCAAGCCCACCAAAATGCAGAATTCAGTTCTATGACTAACCTCTTCATGGTATTTATCACAGGGACTGATTATATAGTGAATACTATTACTCCCACAGAATGCCTCTTACATCTCATACATCCACCCACAAGATTAGTTGCGACATAAAGCAAGTTGATAAAATAAAAATTTGATGATAAAAATGGATTAATTAAAAAAAAAATATATATGTAGTATATACTAAGTGTATATATATATATATATATATATATCTTTTAGCATAAAAGATATAAATTTACTTAATCCAACAACCATATTTACGAGATAACCACTGTCATTTTTTTTTTAATGTTCTAATAAGTTACCAAATTATCAGATAACAGAATTAAAAAATAAAATAAATAAAAATAAGTATAACAGTACAGATGTTTATAAAATAAACAGTGATAACAAAATGCCAGCCTCCATGACGAGAGAGATAACATCTTTCATCTGAAAGATCCCACTTTTGAATCCCAGTTAGATATAGCATTTTTTATATACCTCAATTTCCCCTTTCTATTTTTCTATATATACACAAACTTGAGCTTATATGATAAAAATTAAGCACCAAGAAAAAGGAGTAAAATATTTTACGTCCACAAGACCAGCAAAAAACATGTTTTCTACTGATATGTTGGAGCATTTTGTTTGATAAATAAAAATTCAATTGTGCGATAATATTAAATATTACACTATTCTTAAAATACAAAATATAGTATCCTTTACAGACATCTGATACAATGACATATCAGATATAGTGACCAAAACTTGTGTCGGTTGGTTTGGTATACTGTTAATTCATAAATGCTGTATGCATATTGTTTATAATTACACCGGTTACAGAGACAAATCGGTTATTATGACTTACTTTTTCTACTTCAATGCAACATTTTATTGCTTATAATGACGGATGGAAGTAACGTAGTATAACAACATTGTAGCTACAGAAATATTTCTGTAAAGAAAGTATCTTTGGTTAAAATGAGTCATCTTTTCCTTTTTATCTGCAAAGTAGTATTAGTTCTTGTTTTTCTTATCTTCTTCCTGTACCAGATTATTGTAAATTGAAGCACCCGTATTCAGTTATTAATCTTTTGCTGTGAGCATATCATATCATGTGGGTACAGTATTTTACTTTACATATCCTCTGTAATTCATTTAATAATAATTTAATTATGACTTCGTGAAAAACATTTGCAATAGAGGACATTATCTGGTGATTAGAGAATGGTGAAACTAATAAAGACATTGCCCAAAAATTAGGCATAGGACATTAGACAATATCGATGTGGCAGAACTGTGAAAAAATTAAGAAAAGTTTTGAAACAAATTCTATGAAATCAAAAAAATTATGGCCTTGTCAACATAATGATGCAGACCAAGTGCTGTTAAAATGGTTTAAATACCAGAGGGCTAGTGATATCCCTATTAGCAGCCCTATACTGCAAACTAAGGTGAAAGATTTTTCTGAAAAATTGGGTAAGCCATGTGAAATAATTTCAGCTTGGATACAATGGTTCCATCAGTATCAAGATATTGTGTAAGGGAGAATAACCGGCGAGGCCGCAGCAGCTCCAACCGGTGTGTCAGAAAAATGGCTAGAAACTATTTGGCCAAAATTAAAGAGCGCTATTCAGGTGAAAAAATCTGTATGCTGATAAATCCGGTCTTTTTTTAAACTGACGGCAAAAAGAACCCTTCAGTTTAAAGGCGAAATGTGTTTGGGGGAAACTTATCAAAAGAAAGACTAACAATACTAACTGCTACAAATATGACTGGAACTGACAAAAAAATTCTGGTTATAGGCTGTCTGACTTATCCACACATTGAAAATCTTCTGTGTATAAAGTTAGTGTCTTACTACCAAAAACAAAAGCAACCTTAACGTCCCTAGATCAAGGCATGAAAAGTCAGCATGATTAAGTTACTACAAAACACACCTAATTTTACAAATGATACAGGATTTAGATCAAAAAATGGAAACACAAAATAATTATTCTGGATGCTATAATTACATTAGAAAGATCATGGAATGAGGTTTCTCCGCTGACTGTAAAAAAATAGCTTTCGACATGCAGGATTTTTACCACAGGCTGGCGAAGTTACTGACATCAAATGCAAAGAAGAATCTTTAGTGGAATAGAGCAATAGTCTGCAAAACCAATCGTTGGCAAATGCATTGCTTGAAGATTATCAAGAGGTTGACAAAGATTTAAAAACACATGAAACTGTAACATATGATGTAGTGGCTTCAGTACTAGTGAAATAGATGGGGACATAGGTAATGACAATGAAGATAACAATAGCAACAACGATGAAGATATCAACCTGCCAAATCTTACAGAAGTTTTAGCAGCAATGAAAACCATTTGCCAGTTTCTCAGTTTTACAGAAATTATTAATTAAGAAACAAAGAGTGTTTCTTTTGATTTAGAAAAGAACCTTCATAAACTGTATTACAACACGAAATGTTCAAAACAAAGCAAAATAACAGACTTTTTGCAGAAAAAGTAATTTTTACAATTTTTTTCCATCTTATTTTACTCTACCGTATTTGTATTTATTATTATTGCATACTTCTGTTTCTTTTATATTATTCTATTACAGAAATAAATTATTATTATTTTTAAACATTATTATTTTAATGTATTACAATACCCGTGTAGATGGCATATTAAAGTAGTACCACAAAAAAGCTACCTAAACATCAGTTACTGTGACTATCGGTTATAATGAATTAAAATCATCGGCCCCTTGGAGGTCACTATAAACAATATTTACTGTACATCAATATAAAAATTAATAATAAAGATTCACGTCATACTCTGGAAAACTTACACAAAATAATCAGCAATGAGAATACAATAAGTTAGTCATAGATGAATAAATTATGGCACAACAAAAAAAAAAATAACAAATAACAGAAATTCAACAACTGGATCAGATAAAGTACACATCTAAGCAGTAAGTTGGGTTTTTGTTAAAAATAATTTTAGCAAAAAACAAACTTTTTAAGTCGTAATAAAACCAACGTCAAAGACAGCACTAAGTATTTAAAAATTAAACACCTTCCAATTCCTATTTCTTTATTTTTGATGCAGTTTTTTAAATTAGTTTATTTTTTTTTTTAAAGTAGTTTACTTCCATTCACAGGACTTCACATTATTTACTAGCTGGCATTTAAGTAATATTGATAGGAGGAGAATTACACACTGCAGAAAAACTAATAAAATCAGTCTTCTACATGAGAAGAAACACAAAATCACTTTGTAAAAAAAAAATCATAAGGAAGGGGAAGTTCTAGATCATCTACACCTGCTCTTTTTCCAACTGGATGATTTTTTCTTTAAATTTTAATTTCTGATGATTTCAAGACTATAAGGCGTTTATCAAAGTTTTCTAGATGTTAAGTATAAAAATAATCATAAAAAATACAAATGAAAATAAAAAGAGGACAATCATCAAATTTTAATTTAATAGTACTAAAGTTTTATTTACTTTTTTAACACTTATTACAACCTACAAGAGCTTCTGAGAACAACAAAATATTAACTTAAAAACATCAACATAATCTTTCATTACTAACAAACATTATCTTTTTTTAGAAATTCTGTCAACTTTCCTATATAAATTTTCATTACACATTTTCCACACAATATGAATAACCAAACAGATAGTATGCTTTTGGCAAAAAGACGTTATGATCAGTATAACAAAAAATTATAACAATAGTTATTTGTAAAATTAAGCAATAATTGTTTAAAGGAAAGTTCATTTACTTACTAATTTTCAAAATAAAACCACAGTTACGTGTAAACTGTCTTATAATACTTTAAAACACAAAAATACTTTCATTCAAATTTTTCAGCAAATAGAAACCCTAAAACTAATGAAAATACATGTTGTTTTTTTTTTCATTTTATATATGTCACAGACTTTGACATACATCTTAGGAAGAGTGGAAGGCCTGTTTACCTGATAAGTACCTCAGCCACTAGTTTGAGCATTTGTGCAAATCCAGATAGGAAAGTACAATCCCACAGTTGCCTAAACCCAAATGAAGAATTATTTTTAAAAGATGAAGCGGATGAATTGCCATCAGTACTGAAGGTGTCAGCATACCATCACAGATGGAATCAGATTGTTAGTTGACACATTTACTGAGGCAATTATTAGAGAAAAAAGAAATAAAAAATAAGGAATGACCGACTCTAACCAAGTTAGTAAACAGTTTTGCCCAGGAGTTTTCACAAATTTAAGTGGAAATTAGTAAAATCTAGACTTAGAACTTTGTCCATATTAAAAATAGACAAATAGTAAATACAGAATTTTTGGTAAACTGCATCAATAAAAATCCTTGAATTTCTAAATTTAAAGTGGTGATAAAAATAATTGTTAAATATACAAATTACATTACAGAACTAAACACTGAACTGCTTTGATAGTAATGAATCTAAAAAAATAATACCAAACAATGAACAGATTCATATAAGCTGCTGTTAAAAGTTGCTTCCCATAACGCTCAACTGTTTTTCAATTTTATAAATATACCCTATGAAATGATTTTCTTATAGTGTAACTTTTCCCACGATTATTCATGAAATTTATTATCATTTTAATAAAGATCTGGAGTAAAATTAAAAACAATGTGCACTTACAAGTCCAAATTGTCATCTCCTGATAAAGGCCCATTTGATGAACTAAGCAGTAATAATATTTTCTGTGGAACTGGTTTACCTGCTTCTCTAAATTCTTCCACTAAATTAAGAAGCTCTTGTAAATGGTGTAACCTGGCCTTAGCTTCATGCAACTTCCTAAAAACAATGAAGACAAATTTTTACAAAGATACAATAGATAAAAAAAGAAATTAGTATGTAAAATTGAAAAATACACCATTATATGATAGGTTATCCAGAAAGTAAGTTCCAAGTAGCTATTAAAAAGATCAAGAACAAACTCATAAAACCCACATTGTGGTGGCAGTGTGTCGAGTTTTGCTATGAATCAACACAACGTCCTGGGTAAGCAAGCCACATTGCCTATTCTGGATTACACGATGCAATTATTTTGGCTTTTCACAACAGACATCACTATTTAGACACATGATTTTGCAGGTGGAAAACATTAGCTTACATTTTGTCTTTCTGGGTGACAGAGGGTATCACCATTTCACAAATTATCATTTCATATCAGGCATTACTTGTGATGCCCATGTCTCATCCCTAATGATATATGGCTGAAGAAGTTGATGCCTGTTCTCTGTGCAGAGTCAAAAATTCAAATGCGCTATTCAACCATTTCATTTTGTGATTTTCCATAAACATCTTAGGCAACCAGCATGCACACAATTTTTAACAATTCAATTTCTCAGACATTTTATGTAAAAGCAAATGTGAAATTACTGGAAAATGCATGAAAAAGGGTACTTGGTGAATTATCTGTTCTCTTTAATCTTGTCATCAATTGTATGCATCAAATCACATCCCACTCATCTCCATAACAGGGAATCACTCACTGCATTTTCTCCATTAACGCGGCAAATCTGATGGTGAATTTCAACCGATTTAATAATCTTTGCAGTCAAGAAAAAGATCACAGATAAGATAAATATTATTATCTCATATATTTAATATTTATAATATTATAATTAATATTGTAATTTCACACACAGTGGGTTTCTCAATTTTCTTAAACGTTATAATACACACTAAGAAGTGAACAGACACACTACTGAATAAGAATGGCATAGGCTTAGAACACACGTGCAGAATCATAATCGAAGCACTGCAGCAGTAATATTTAGAAATGGAACTACTTTCTGGATATATCTCATATCATACTCACCAATAATGAGAAGAGACAAATATTAGTATTAAAGTAAACATACATAAAAGATTCTGTTACAAAAGTAACTGATCTTATTTTCTTCCAAAACTACAGCCTCCCATTAAAGATACACTATACATTTGGGGAAATTTATTAACAGTGATTGAGAAAATTCATTGCTTTACTAATGATAAGGAGCCAAAATCAAATATTCTTTTATAATTTTAAATTTATTAAAATATTTTTACGAATGTTTTCTAATACAATAACATTAATTTTAATAGTAAAAATCGAAACTGTACTACAGTTGAAGAGCTTGTCCATGTACAAGGTCAATAAACCTAAGTTCAATAGAATTACTAAAACAATATACACAATACAGGTAATTTTTGTATTTGCTATGGTAAGTTAGTCAAACCTAATCTGTATTTAGAAATCTACCTGGCTTAAACTTGTCATTTCATTTAATAATTTAGCACGTCTATTTTACGATTAAATTTTCTGAAGACATTTTTTAAATTTAATTGCGAGTAGTTTTACAAAGTAAATTCTAGTGAGTAAAATTAGCTAGTCAGTATAGACAGTTCTATAAATAAGAAATCATATGATGAGGGATATGAAATTAAGGGATACAATGTCTTTAATTTATGTAATATATTTCTTTAATATCAAATATTTTATTATAAATGTATTCAACTATATCTGATCTTTATCTATGGCAAATTTTGATCTTGAAGCTGAACCAGAAAGTGCTTTATGTAGATTTAAAATTTGTACTGTACAAGGAAAAAAGACAAACTTTTAAAAAGCTAAAATATAAGCCAAGAAAAACAAAATTCAGATGACAAAATAGGTATGAATGTAATTAAATTTAATGGATAGTAAATGGGGCAGGAACTAAGCAAAATAAAGAATTAAGTAGGATTTTTCAGGGTATACATTCAGTTTCAGCAATTAAGCAGAGAAAACACCAATATGTTATTTTTGGTTTAAATCAACCTCCATTAGGTATCTATGATATCTATACAAATAATTTATCTATGATTTTATAAGAAAAAACTCATAAATACAAATATATTTTTCTTTTGGATGACTTTAATGTTGATATTAATCCAAAGGAACGTACCCAAACTCTGGAGTTATAATAAAAATCTTTAACCTATTTACAGCAAATGAAATCATAAAAATGATTAAAACTTCCCGATCAATCAGTGAAAAACTAATATACCTGTACCTGAAAATAATAAAGCTGAACAACCATCAATTTACTACTTAAGTATTTCTAATATTCCAATGAAATTGAAATAATAGATTATATTTATAATAACAGATTATTCTAATAAGTTGGAATAACACATTGCCTGCTTTGAGGCAATGTATTAAAAAAAATGTATTAATTTATCTATGTTTTTAAATAGGTATGGGGATATAAGACAAGCAATTAAAACAATGCACTAACAATGATTTAGTATGCAACTGTTGAGCAGTAATATTTGATGATACACCAGCACTATTACTATCCGATGCAACAGAGGTAGCACGGCTTGCCATTGCCATATTAACAGCAGACTGCTGCTGATGACCATGGGATATGACCTGTGTTCTGTTGTCTTGTTTAATCTTTGAGTGAATTATTTCTTCTCCTTTGTCATCTTCATCCTCCTCTTCAAAGCTTCCAAATTCCTTTCAACAAATAAAATAATAAGAAACAGAGAAAACCATTTCAGCCAGTGTTTTATGTATGCACAACACAACTTCTAATAACCCATATAAGATAACAAATACAAAAAAAGCTGATCAGAAATAACATTCTACTCAAGAAAAATGTACTAACTTTAGTTGAATAGGTCTACAGTAATGACACACTTTGGAGTGAGATTTCACAATTCATTCATTCAATTGAATAAATATAAATATATTTATATATATATAATATATAAATTGAATAAAATAAAATCAAGTAAAATTTGAATTAAATTTCAATTTAATTTATTTTTTAATTGAAATAAAAATAAAATAAAATTAATTTATTCAATCTGTTTTCTAATCTAATGTTTCATTCATTCAATAACATCTGTATACCTCAGTAAACTAAGCTAATTTTGAACTTGGAAGATGATCATCCCAAAAACTTTTTAAATTCATAGGGAGAGCCAATGAAATGCAGAAGGTATTGTAAATTGTTCAATTTTAATATGAATTTGATACTATAAACTATTTTATATTTTCCTACTTAAGAATCTATTTTAATTATTTTGTATTTATAATTAGTATTACTGAACTATATTTTATCTTACGATAATCAATTTATTAAACAATAAGGAAACTTTTTTTTGTAATGATTATATGAAAATGTTTCTGTTTGCTGCTATGTTCACTGTTATACCTAAGTCTGAAAACAATGTGGATCCTTCTCACCAGCTGCACAAATCTGCTGCCACCCATATTTCTTGTATCATCAAATGTCAAGGCATAAAACAAATTATAAGTCATTTTGTTACTGTACTGAATATTATCAGTACAAGTATAATATTATGTACTGAATCTTATAAAATCTACCTAAAAATACGTATATCCATTTAATGCTATATTTAAAGTACAGTACTAAATTTTCCTACGATGTAAAATAGAATATGTATACTGTACAGTACTATACATACTGTATAAGTATACTTTATTTCGCTATGTTACAAATTACCTGCATAAACAAAAAAAAAAATCAGTCATGTCAGAGTTGTAACTGATAAATTCGCATTTAACACTACATAAATGTTTACATTTTCAGTAACTGAATTTTTGACTTCTTTCATATCTGCTCACTATGTTACCATGATCCAAATTATTTACAAACTTATGAAATTTTTTAAGTGAATTACGGTACTCAGTTTTAATAAAATAGGTCATTGTAATAAACAGCGAGAATACTATTGGCAGCTGATGAACAGATATTTGTTTACTTAATTATTTCCAAGAATGATGATAGTCCTTGACCTTGAATAACTTTGACTCAACCATGAGAGATTTCTTTTCTTGGATTTAAATAAAATTTAAAGTTGAGCTGCTATTAATAAGAAAGTAAAAACCAAAATTTAAAAATAAATTACAAAAATTTCTGTTGAAATGTTATCCTAATCATGGAAAATTTTACTATGAGAAAGCATGATGTTACTATGTCTGCTCAGAGATGATCATTTGCAATTCCATCAAAATATACAAATTTTAGTCTACATAACTCATAAATTGCACATATTTTTCTTTCAAATATCATGAATGAATTTATTTTATAATATTTCATTTTAAAATTTGTTTATTTCTCTGTAACCGTACATATTATAAAGTCTAACTGCAACTTTTACTTTCCTGATGATGAAAATCATGATTAATATGCCCTATTTACAACATGCATACATTCTTTTACAGTACTTGTTAATTTCAGGAAGAAATAGAAAGCCATAAGTGATTTCCAAGTAAGTAAAAGGAGTATTCATATAATAATCACAAAAGCTATCAGATAACATAGCGGGCGACATAAAATATGAATAAACTGATAAAATAAGTACATAATTTAAATTTACCTGTGAATTATTATGCAGATTAGCAGCATTAATTGATGATGATGAACTTGAAGTGAGATGTGATGCTGTAATGTTTGATAAAGCAGTATGCATTCTATTCAATTGCTCCTTCAAGGCAGCCAATTCAGAAATTTTATCTTCAATATTTTCATTTTCAACAGGACCACTACAGTTCTCTAAATGTTAAAAAAAAGTTTAGTAAAGTAAAAATCCTGAGACTTATTAAGTACATACACTATATCATTAGCAACAACGACTGTGGTCAATATATCTGGTGTCACCAATATATAAACTACTACACACAAACCTTCTTTGATGAAACAAATAGAAAAACTTGTAAAAATATAAATAAATAAAACCAACTTTAAAAAACTGCACTAAAAGATAAAGAATAATTTTTCAATTCTTATTCAACATTTACTTCAATCAGCATCAAATAAAAACAAATCACAATTTTTTATTAAAAACAATACCAATTTTGTAACAATTATTAAGAGCAGAGAAAAAAAAATCAAAATTTAGACAGGATCAGAAAGTGTATTTTTAATTTTTAGTGGAGTTTTTTGAAGTCTGTTTTGTTGTAGCTTATTTTGCAATGTTAATTTTGATTTCATTTAAAATCTAGATACAGCTAAGAAAATTCCACCCAAATGAAAAAGAAACCAAGATACAAAAAAGTATCAAAAATCATTCAAATCATCAGTGCATTTAATTTCATTTTTCATTGAGAAAGTCCTCATTTAAAGTTTTTTTGGAAAACTTACAACAGGCTCATCAAATAAACAGAGTATTTCCTCTACAAAATAACAAAAGAATCATTGAAATCAGGCTGTTGAAGAACAAGGCTAGAATGTAAAAAAATGACAACCTCCTTCCTTTACTTATTGAAGAATCCTTTATTCAAATTGATTAAAAATTACCTCAACTAATTTACCTCCTTAAAAGAGAAGTAAAAATCAAGTAATAAAAAATAATACAGTAGATTCCATATACCACTGGTTAATTGGAACAGCCGGTTTTTAGGGACAGTTCTTTACAACAAAAACGAAATAAGATTTTACACAGATAAGTATTTCATTTATTTGGTTGATAACACCACTTATTTGGGCCAATATCTGATGTATATTTCTAATTAAAAACAAATATGGCCAGTGGTGAACAACAAACTTTGTGGTTCTGAGAATTATGTGGCTAGATAATGGTGCGAGATAGAGGCAGTATACATTTTAACAGATAAACTGCAGTAATGATGCTATTTCCATTAATCATAACAAATAATAAATAATTAATCAAATGATAATCATAATAACAAACATAATTAATCGTAACAAAGGAGTTTGTCATAGTACATGACATCACCTGTGATGTGATCGATGTTTAACAAATCCATTCTAAATTACGGTTTCTAAGAATTTCAGTGAGTCATGCCCATCTCAAACGACTAGCTCCTTTGCAATTTATGGTTTGCCACTTGTCTTTCATATAGTGTACATTGAACTTTATATTTCCATGCTTCTCTTTAGTTTTTTTTTTATTTCACAAGTGTGAATAATTTAATTTTACCAACAAAGAGTGTACGATAACTCTCATTTTTGTTACTGTCCAGCTGTTTTGTTATCTGAAGTTATAGTTTTTGATTTTTTATTTCCAGTTGTATCACAAATTTTGCTGACATTTTTATGCATAGGCCTGTATCAATGTTTTTAAACTGTGTCAATTTTTGTTGTTAATCTCCTGTTAACAGTTAATTAGAATGTGAATTAAAATTTTGTGTAAGATATGACATTGGGTGAACGAATAAAGCTTCTTGACAAAATAAAAATGTATCTACCTAACCTAAGCCAGCATATACTATAACTGGTGTACTGAAAAGTACGATAGCTCGTATTGTACTCTAAGAAGATAAAATACACCAAGAATGGATTTAAAAAAATCATGGAACATCTCAGAAAATTCACCACTCCAACTTTGCAAGGTGTTAGTGTCAATGGTCTAAAGCTTAAAGACGAGGCACAAGTTTTTGCTAAAAAGTTTAATTATAACAAATTTAAAGCAGTGGAAGGCTTGTTATCTTGTTGGAAAATGAGAAATCAGATAAAATATAGGAAGCTCATGGTAAAAAACTGATTGCTGATACAGAAAATGCTGCTTCATAGAAATCTATCAAACTCCCTGAAATTCTTCAGAATTTTTCTGCCATTGTCATTTACAACACCGATTAAATGGGACTGTATTATCGTGCTACACCGGATTGGTCCTTGTGCTACAAACATGAAGTGTTGTCTGGATTCAAAAATCTACGGACAACGTTACTGTGCTTTGTTGTGCTAATATGTTGGGAAGTGACAAATGAAAACTCATAATTGGGAAGGCTGCCAAGCCTTGTTGTTTTAAATGGCCTAGAATGAACAGTTTGCTGGTACATTACATTTCTAATAAAAACGCTTAGATGACAAATGCAATCGTTTCAGAATGACTTAGCAATCAGGATGTTGAGTTGCAGAAAAAATTTGCAGAAAGAAACACTATACTTCTAATTGACAATTGTGCTGCTCATCTGCGACCAAACTGTTTAAAAAAACATTACTATTGAATTTTTACTGTTAAATACAACAAGCCTCATCCAACAATTAGACATAGGAATTATAAAAAATATGAAGTCTATTTACCGATGTAAGTTGGTGAACCACATTCTTCTTCTAGAAATAGAGGAAAATTTACTGAATTTGAGCTCTACAGCTACAAAAGTAAGTGCAAGAGTCAACTTGTTGCAAGCAATTCAGTTCATAACCAACAGCTGGGGGAGAAGTAAAACAACAATAAAAAATTGTTTTGCCTAATGTGGTTTTTCTAATCCAGAAGAAGAGCCAGAAAATATGCAGGGACATGACAGTAACATGTCACTGCAACAAGTTGAAAATTATCAAGAATTCATGTAAATTGACAAAAATAATGAATGCATACAAATAAAGAAATATGACATCGCTGTTATAGAAAAATTCCAGCCCACATGGAGCACAATGGATAAAACCAATGATGTTGAAAATGAACCAGAAATACAAGTTGTAATTCAAGATGAAAAAAATTTATTGTGGACCTCAATGGTATTTTATGCAGGATGGAAGCGAAGGCAGTCCCTCAATTGGAGTAGAAAATCTGTACAAATTTTGATGACTGTAAATCATTAAAACGAAAATGACAGTACAGGTTGAACAAATTGTTTCAAAGAGAACAATCAGGTAAGACTTTTATGCTGTGTATACATGGCAATCTATTTTATTTAAACATTGGACACAAAAAACATTTAATTTTATTTTGAGATCTGAAGGCACTAAAAAATAATGATCAATCATTTCCTTTCAGTTAGTTTCGTTACTACATGCAGCCTACTTAAACAGTACAATACATATTTTTAACAGTAAGCTACATGAAGAGGTATTTTGAACTACATTAACCAATTTAGAATTTGGTTTTCACATTAAATTTTTGCGACTGCATTATACCATACCTCGTGTGTATGTTGGTAGAACTTGCATATAGAATGTGTATGGGTATTATGTTTAATGCAATAGAGTACATATAAGCTACAATTTACGAAGTTGTTTATTAGGGCCAGCTGTTTAAGTGGGCCAAAATGCTCCAGTCCTGTTGTGTCCCAATAAACCGGAGTCAACTGCATTGCAAATTAAAATAAATACTTTTTCTAATTTGCATAAAAATGTTTGTGACAGATGGACAACCAGTGATAAGAGATATACGTATTGGCCTATGCGACAGACATAGTGCACCAACTCATATTTTGTACTGTAGGAGCCTAATCTTCAGATCAGATATGTCATCCACAACTTACTGTTTTGTAACTGATTTACAAATTCTTGCTACATCCTTCATTTAAAAAGTGATCAGAGCTTTTTCAAAATTTGATTCCTCACACGAAAAATCTGAACATTTATTTTTTTTTTAGGCTAAAACACGATAAATATTGATCAAAGATTTTCTCAAACTACTGCTCCATTTGTATAAAATGAAACAATGTATATAACATTGTTTCACAAATGAAAGGGGTACATTAATTTGTTGCTTCATACTGGCTGTCATGTTTATCTTATAGCTATGATGTATGTAAACCAACTTAGGTAAAAGTAGCACTAATGAGAACTGTTTTCTCTAAGAATAATGACATCCAATCCCTGCAGGAACAGAGTGAAGGTTTGCTAGTATAGCTGAATTTTATCTATACTTTGGTAGGCTAATTGTGCTGATATGCAACCATTTATTTTTTGGTTTAGTGAATAAAACAGGAACCATATCACTCCGCACTTTCCCTAGTAAGCTATCACTGTTTTTAGGATGGCTATGTCAATTAAAAGTGATTTGTAATTCATGTCAAGTCAACTACAACAATTATGATTATGGCACTTAACAACTTATAAATTTTCAAATAACTTTTTCTGTAAAGTATTTACAAAACACACTGTTCATAAGATTGGTCTGACAATCTACTCCTGAAAAATATAAAAAAAGTAAATTAATGCTTAAAAAAATTTTATTCATTCCGATCTAAATAAAATGTTATTTTATTTAACAGTGTAACAGAATAGTGTTTTACAAAGATTTTTGACTTTCCTTTTATTTCCTGCAGCACCAACAAAAATATACAACAAATTGCAGAAATTTCTTAACACACTGCAGAAATTCAGTGTGTTAGTGCTGAATTTCAATGCTGCACGGAAATGTACTTTTTGCAATATGATAATGTACTTTTAGTGCACACAAAACATGTCTTCCTTCTTATTTTTTCTGACAAAAAACACAAAAGTTTTTGATGGTGATGTTTGAGAAATATCATCTCCAATTTTAGTGGCCATAGCAAGAACATTTTCAGTATTATGCTCATGATATTTTTACATCTCTTGAAAGGGTGTTTTTGTCAGCTGGATACTGATATTTCTCCTTGGCATCAGTTTCTTCTTATTTTTAATTGACTGATGAAGATCTATCAATATGAATTAATCAGTACTATTTATTATGACACAGAATATACAGGGAGGCCATCTCTTAGTTTTTCTTGAGCAAGACATAGGGGGGGGATTTTTCATTAAACGTACCAACAGCACTTTTTGAGTCATTATAAAACTCAATTATATCTGGTTTACCACTCCCATAATACTATTTTTACATATAGTCAATAACAAAAAAAAAATTTTTTGTTGGCTTTGTTTGATATGGAACCATTACTTCATATTATCATAGCAGAACATTGAGATCTCAGCTTCTTATACATTTTCATTTCAGCTAGAATTTCAGGTTTATTTTTGTTTTAATGTTCTGACAATAGTTAGTTTAAATCAGAGTTTCTTAACCTTTTAAGTGAGCCGCACCCCATTGAAAAATACATTTTGATTTTTAGGTTTAGAAAAACACGTTTTTTAGTGAAATTTATTGTTTATTTTTTTTTTAAATGTAAATTTTTTATAACCATATTATTTTTCTTAATGACTAGACAAAAAACAATTGGTTGATGTCATTGAAAATTCAAATACATACTTTTCAAATATCGCAAAAATAATATATGTATATTGTTAGAGGCTTCTCCCGCACCCCCAAAAATACCTTCCCACAACCCCAGTTAAGAACCACTGGTTTAAATGAATCAAGCAGAGTAGTGGTTTGTGGGATTGAAGTAAACTAATTATCATATTATATATTAATACTGCTTCAATGGATCACTCATGACAGTTTTATAACAAAAAAACTAACACTATTCAGAATATATTCACTATTCCTATGAAATATAATTAAAAATATTAAAACTACAGGCATATATGTTTACTATCTCGGTCAGTAAAGTAAATTTTACTTCACTATGATGGCCAGAGATCATGTGTTTTCTATGGTGAAGTGGTAGCATCTCAGCCTTTCATTCGGAGGTCCCAGGTTCGAATCCCTGTCGGACATGGTATTTGTCATATGGTTCAAAATTTCATTTTCATATCCCATAGGCAAGCTTAAAGCTTATGTAGTGAAATCATAAAGCAAAAAAAAGTCAATCACTCTGCTGCTCTTAAAATCTGTTGGCAGCACATAATGACACTTCTGTTTTGTTTTACCAAACTAAAATTGAACATATTTTTAAATACAAATCATACTTTTTGAATGATTTAAATTTAAATGTATAAAAAGAAATTCAAAGAAGGCTTTGAAAAAATGACCTTTGCCATCATACAACTACAATACAAAATTCCAGTTGATTTCCTAGTTCTATATACCAATTTTGATGCATATGTCTGGATTAAATACTCCATTTTTAAAGAACAAAAACCAAAATAAAATTTATTTATTTTCTAAATGTTTCACATTAAACCTTAAATATAGTGTGTAAACAACTTTCCTAAGAACCAAACAGAACCATCAATTTTTAATAATAAATTTTTTAATAATTTCATATTTTTAGCCTAGTAATAATGAATGGTATAAATTTATTTGCAAAGATCTGCTAGTAATAAATTAATTATGACTGACAAGACTATTAGAAAAGCTGAAAAATTAAAGTTTGTGAATGTTCATTCCACAAATTCTGAATTTTCAAATACTGAACAAAGTTTGGAAGCTTTGGCAGTCAACAGTCAGCACAGGAATTATGTGAACAGCATTATTCTTCTAGTAGAATATACACTGCTGCATTCTAAAGTTTCCACTAAAGCATTATTTGCACTAACAGCTTAAGCAGAAGATTTTCAAACATATCCCTATAATACAGGATTATCATCAAATGATCTCTTAATGTTATACCTATTCTAAGATTCAAGTTTAGATAGCTACTCAGAGCTTTAAAATAAATAACCTCATGGATGAACTTAATACTGGCTGCATACCTCAGTGACGTGGCAAAGAATCCTTCAATGAGGGCCTGCAGGAGGTGATATTGTGTGAAGAAAACACATAGATAACTATAGAGATGAGATAACATGTAGGTAATTCATGTGTATAATAAAATATTTCACCCAGTTTTTTAGAAATGTCATGAAAATAAACAAAAATTGCAGCAAGATTGTGAGTTATACATTTTTAAAGTAGAAAAAAACATTCAAATATATAGGGTATTATATAAAATAATAGAGTTACAAATAAATAAAAGCAAACTTACTTTTAGAATCTATCTCCCTATTGCACATGCATAGGTGTCAATAAGAAAGTATGTACACATATACGAGGGTGAATCAAATGTAAACAGTAATTTTTTTTTAAATAAATTTATTGATTAATAATTCATACCTTCATCATTTTTCTATATAATCTCCTGCATGATCTACACACTTTTGCCAACAATTTGGAAGCTTGAATATTCCTTGTTCATAAAAATTTTAAGGATGAGTTGTCAACAAATTGTGCATGCGCTCCTCGACATCTTCATTGTTTTCGAATCGTTCCCCTCCAAGTGATTCTTTCAAGAGCACAAACAAAAAATAGGCACAGGGGACAAATCTAGACTGGGATGGTGGTCGAGGGTTTCACAGTGCATTTTTTCCAATTTATCTCTTGTCAAAATCATGGTGAGCAGCAGGGCATTGTCAGGGAGAAGTATGACATCTCTGATTAGCATACCCCGTCTTTTGTTGAAACAAACGACAAAACAAAAACAAAACAAACAAGAAGCAACAAAACAATATGAAGGCACATATTAGTGTATATAGTAAGGCAGCTTTAGTTGACTGTAACAGCTTGCAATAGTAAGCTAAATTCACTATTTGTTGACTGAGGAGAAAATCAATGCATAAAAAAATGAATGTCAAAAAAAATCGTTGCAAGAACTTTTCCGGCTGACAGACGGGTTTTGGCCTTCACTGGGGAGCCTTTATCCTTCCTTTCCCACTCCTTAGTCACCATTTTTGACTCCAAAGTGTAATGAAGTACCCATGTCTAATCACACGTGATAATGTGCCTCAAAAAATTGTTCCCTTCTTGCAGAAATCAATTCAGAAGTCTCTCACAGATCTCGAACGTGACCTGTTTTTGATTTTTGGTCAACAACCTCGGAACCCATGAAGCACTAATTTTTCTTGCCAAGATGATCAGTGATAATGGATTGAGCACTGTAGCTGATACCCACTTCTGATGAAATTTCTTCAACAATAAACCTGCAATTACCTTCAATAAGCTCTCAAATTACAAGGATGTTGTCAGCTGTGAGACTTGATCTTGGGTGTCGATCATAACTTTTACTTTCTACACTTTCTTGCCTGACCTTAAATTGTCTGACCCACATATACACTCAGTTCTGGGACAGTGCAGCATCCCCAAACTGTAACTTTAAACGAGTTAAATTTCTTGCAGGTTTAATGCCTTCATTAGTTAAAAACATTATGATTATATGTTGTGCAACAGATGACAGAACCTCTCTTGCTTACTCATGGCTGTACTGACAATAGAACAGAGCAGAGGAACTAACCAAGCTGGGTTTCCCCTCTCTAACACACCGAACATTAACCTGCTCACTCTGCAATTCAGCTCAGAACTGCTTGCTGCGTAAAATAGCAAAATTACCGTTTAAATTTGATTCACCCTCATACAAATCCAAATTTCAATTAAATAACAGTCAAATCCTTTGTAAAATAAAAAACTCACCTACACCAGAGGCAGCAATAACTGGATTCGACACAGTCAAATTTGATGCACCATTATTAAACTGTGCTACCATCTGATCTATTTTCTTTTTCTTAGTCTGTAATTCTTCCAACTTATTTTGTAATTGAATTACTTCACCTACAGCAGAATCACCACTAGCACCATCACAACCAATCACTTGAGCCAACTGATACAACAGAAGTAAAATAGCTGATTACAAAAACAAGTTAAAAGAAAAAAGTCTGAACCTGACAACTTATACATTTTTCTTTACTTCAATAAATTAACTATCAATTGTGGCTTAACTGTATCATTTTGATTTTAATTTTTAACAACAATCATCCAATTACTTTCAAATCCATGATCATTTGTTGAAAGTATGAATTAAGAGTATGCATCCAGATAACTTTGTCCTAATATATTATTACATTTTTTCACATAATTTTTCTTTCAGTTTTCCTTTATTTATACATACAGGCAATCTTTTAAACTTTAAAAAATTAAGTTTAGTAAATCTTTTGATCAGTTAGTTGTGTCTTTAATTATAAAAACTGTACAGACCACAAATAATGATTTTTATATGCAACTAGGTTATTTATTTTTGTTGATTAAGTTATGTCCATTAGTTCAACAAAAACTAATATAAGTAAAAGGTAATACTATAATTATTTAATATAATAGCATCTCACTGAACTGATTAGATTTAGATTTCTAGAGATTTTTGCAAGCTTTATGTCAGCCATTTTTCTAGCTTTTTGTGCAATGGCAAGTAGATTCAACGCATTACTGATCTTCAATAAAGAAATGCAAGAACTAGGAAGTGCAAGCATAGTACTATAGACAGAGTCAGAACAGAGATTAACTTCTTAACTGCTACCTAAAAAAGAATTGATGAAAGAAACGGATGGAGGATGGTAGAGGAAGGGAATGAGGAATGCCTCTGATTAAGATAGTTTAACATCTTAGAATCTCGTAATCTGATGTAAAAACATTTTATGTATGGGGGTCTTTATTTTTCCCCCCATATGCAAATATTATTATCGAAACTATCCCATCAATTTGAATCTTATTTCATAGCAGCAGATGAGCACATACTTCACACTTACAACGTTTCCAATCAGATAAAGCAAACATACCTGACACTTGCTAGAAAAATTTGGTGGCAAATACTCATTACACTTGAGGTATTTTCTCCAAAGAGATGATATTCCCTTTCAGCCGAATACTGTTCTACAATTCTGTTCTAAGCAGTAGCCTCATCAGCAACAACCCATCTGCCATTTTTTGCTTAAAGTGAGCACCATTTAACACTCATTGCAATATTCTCACTGTTCATGCAAAACATGATTCCCTTCAAAACATAACTTCTTTTTGTTAGTTTTTGTTCTGCTTGTTCTTCTGTGTTAATTATAAAATAAATTGAATAAATCCATTTTCCTAGATTTTTCCCTAAATCTGCATTGAAAATACAGAGCTCACCATCGTACAATCAAATTCAGCAGACAATTTCTTCAACTAAGAAATTAACTGAATTAATAGTTCATAAACAGAATTAGGCATTATAAGGTAATAATATTAATTGTAATAATATTAACAAGATAAAGCTACAGAAGAGTGATTATAACATTCCTTAAAAACTAACCTTAATTCAGTGTAACATAAACTGATAAGTCAAAGTTAAATTAAGTTAGTTTCGATTTACAAAATATTTGAATAATATAACTTATTATTTGTTAAGAAATAACATTTTAGATTCTTTAAATTAATCATGAAAAGGATGGAATGATTCTTTTTATGTCTGTTGTGATACAGAGTTCATGTAAGTAATAAATATTGCAGCTGTGAACAAATTTTCATCAGAGATTTCACCCAGTTTGGCCTACAGCAGCATGAAATGAAGACCACTTCATTTCATGAAAAATTTTTTGGTCATGAAGTGATTTGCATTTCAAACTTTACATTTTGTAAAAAAAAATAAATATGATTCAAGCACATCCTGGGTAAAAAGCTTACGGAAAATAATATAAAAGGTTCCTTTTTAATTTCAATAACATTTTCAATACCTTCAACATCTTTTTGAAATTGCCACTTACAGCAGTATAAAAATATATAAGCTGCTATCACCATACCTCATTACGAGCTTCATAAAAGTTCTGTAAACACTGTAAACGCTCTTCCATGTTGTTACAACTCTGAACAGCAGAAACACCATCACTTCTTGTCTCTTGAGCAGCCAGCAAGGCACCCTGTGTAAAATCAAATAATTGTCAACAAAAATCAAAACCAAAATTCTTAAGATAAAAAAATATTTATACAATTTGCCCAGTACAATTTTACAACATAAATTGTAAAAAACCTTGTTTACCCATTATTTACAATTTTACCCAGTACCTATCTAAGAATTTTTATTTTCATTGCATGATTTATTTCATGGATGCTTATGATATAAAGATTATTCTTAACAGCTACTTGTAAGAGCTTTTATGTATAATTTTCATTATTAACAAATTTAGTTTTAGGTGTATTTATTTTTACTAATTGCACTGCACTACGGTTACTTATTTTTATAAATATAAACAACAATTATTAATTCATTTGTTTCCTTTTTTAAGCAACTACAGGCTAACCACCCAAATTCATCCAAGCATGAAAGATAAATTTTGTAGCATGTTTTTTTACAACTTTATCATAATACTTATAATAATCAGATTTTATATACTATTATTATAACAAATATATCACGAGTGATACATAGTTATAGTAAACTACACTATATAAACTGAACTATTCAAGTTTCCTCTATATATGATAACTTATAACTTGAAAGGGAACCTCACTTAAAATTCAAAAATACGAGGTGTGTGAGAAAAATGAAATTGGTAACACTGCGAGCAATCTGGCAACGCTGTGTCTACCGGTCTGTGCTAGACCGGTTTATTCATCCCTTCCACATGCTCAGTACAAGTTTCAACTCCGTTCAGCCAACACATTATTTTTGACAGCGCCATCAATGAAGATGTGTTTTTGTTGTGTGTTATGAAAATGGAGCATCGGAATTTAGTGCAACATTGTGCAATCAAGTTTTGTGTTAAACTTGGGGAATCCACAAGTGTGACCTTTGAAAAGTTGAAACAGGCCTATGGGAAACATTGCTTATCAAGAGCACAAGTTTTCTGCTGGCACAAATCATTTTTGGAAGGCCGAGAACACATTGAAGATCAATCTCGCTTACGGAGACCTTCAACTTCAAAATCTGACGAAAACGTTGAGCGTGTGAGGGTTCTTGTGAGATCAGACCATCGTTTAACAATAAGGATGATGAGTGAACAGTTAAATTTAAACACTTTTACTGTACATCAAATTTTGACAGACGATTTGGACATGTGAAAGGTTTGTGTGAAATTGGTGACAAGAAACCTTACAGAAGGACAATCGAAGAAATGTGTGCGTTGATCTTCTTGAAAGGATTGACAATGACCAAGAATTCTTCAATCGTGTGATCACAGGTGATGAATACTGGATATTTGAGTACGATCCTGAAACAAAGCGGCAAAGCGAAGAGTGGCACACTCCGTCATCTTCTCAACCGAAAAAATGTCGAATGAGCAAATCAAAGATCAAAATCATGCTGATTTGTTTTTTTGATAGTAGGGGTATCGTGCATACAGAATTTGTTCCTCCAGGACAAACTGTCAACCACGTGTTTTACAAAAGTGTCCTTGAAAGGCTCAGGAAAAGAGAGATTTGCATGAGACCAGACATTGCAGACAAGTGGATGCTTCATCATGATAATGCCTCGTGTCACACGGCCATTTCCATCGCAGAATTTTTGACCTCAAAACGCATTCCTACGGTTCCTCAACCCCCCCCCCCCCTTTCACCTGATTTGAGTTGTTGTGACTTTTTCCTTTTCCCGAAATTGAAACATGTCTTAAAAGGATGTCATTTTGGAACTCTGGAGAACATTCAAAAGACTGTGACCGACCAGTTGAAGCTTTCCAGCGCTGCTACCAGGAGTGGAAACAATGACTCCGCCAGTGTATAGCTGCCCAACGGAAATATTATGAAGGGGATAATATTGTGTTTGAAAAATATAAAAACTTTGGTAAGTAAAAAGTCAGTCTCATTACTTTTCTCACACACCTCAAAAATATAAATTATGTTGAATATTATTTCCTTTAATTCTTATCCTCTTGAAGGTTTTTACTAGAATACATTCATAGCAAATAAATCACAAAAAACTCCCTGCAAAATATGAATGGACAATAATTTGAAATTTCAAAAAAGTATCTTTGAGAGCTGTTTTTACAGATCCATTTGCTTTATCACCCTTAAAAATTTATTAAAATGTATCCTCAGCTAATAAATCTTAAAAAATGGAAGAGTGGAAACACATTCAAAATAAAAAGAAACCTTCTGAGGAAAATTGCTTCAAGTTTAATTTTTAACCACTTAAGTCTTTTATTAAAATGGATAATGAGCATGTAAATTAAAGCAAAAAAGAAATTAGTGGCATTTCAGCCTTTCATTCGGAGGTCATGGGTTTGAATCCCAGTCAGCAGGCATCATATTTTTTATACGCTACAAAATTCCTTTGGACAAAATTATCAAAGCAGTCAATGTTCGTAATCTCATTAAAGAAAAAGAAATGGGTTTAATTTTTTTCATATTTTTAAGCCTATCCTGAGTAAGTAAATACTTTTTCTTTCTTTTTTTTGTAAAGAGGGAATAACTCATCAGTGAATATTTCAAATTAGGAAATAGCAGACATTGTTAAAATCTCAATCAAATAAATTGCTATGTCTAGTTAAGTTCACCCATCAACTTTGTTAAAACGGTTATGTGTCTCTGCTCAACAAAAACATAGAAACAAATCAAGATAATTTACAAAATTTAAAATAAAAAAACCCATTGAGGGAAAAGACATTTTGCATCATAGCAATTTACCAACAAAAGCTTAATTAAATACTAGCGGACCCGACAGTCATTGTCCTGATGTGGCATTGTTCTGTAATAAATGAACAACACATAAATATGAGTAACTTATTTAAGTTATAGAATGGAATGGAATGCAAAGTTGGCGCAGGAGTTTTACAAATTCTCCCTACAAATCGCAGACCTGGACAAATGTCCCTTGCTGCTGGATGATTCTATCGGGCGTGTTTTTAAAGGTTTATTTTTATTATTTTTTAATGACGGGTCTAATTTCTCAAGTTTTGTGTTACTTTATATTTTTAATTTTTAAGGACGGATTTAATGACATTCCAATCCGTTTTTACCAGCGCTTACTTAAGTTAAAATTAGCAAGAATGTGGACGAAATTTCATTAATATGACTATTAGTATGAATAATAATCATACTCAATACTAATAGTACTAATCATACTCAATCAATACTAATCATAATCAGTATGTGATTGTTGCATTATTGTAATGGATTTATTGATTAATTATGGGTAGTATGGTTAATATTTATTTTCATTTAATATTGATATGTCTGATGAAAATTGAATTAAAAAATCGAAATGCCGTAAAATTAATAATTAGTGTAATTAATAAATTTTTATCCACATTACTGCTAATTTTCACTTAAGATCATTCTAAAAAAGTACCTCCTACATTTTTTTTAATTTAATAATTTTGAAGTTTCATAACCATGTGATAGCTTAATTAATCAATTAATAAAACAAAGCACTGTAAAAAAAAGCAACGTAGTTAAAATTTTAGTAGAAAATTTTATCATTTTTCTTATTCTTCATTTATTTTCTCATTCTTTATTTTAACATCTATTTTACCAAATTTTAGATAATTGTAAATTAAAAACAATTTAGAAGTTTTTTTGTAAAATTAATCAGCTACAAAAATTATAACTTCAATTTTTTAAATATGCATTAAATTTTTTATTATAAGTAAATTATTATAAGTAATTTATACTTCAATTTTATAAATGTTATAATTTATTTTATAAACTAACATTTTTATTTTCAAAGAGCCGTTCAATACTCTTCATAAGTTGCATAGAATCAAATGAGAACTGACAATTTAAATTTGTAGGTTAAGTTGATTGTTATTGAATGCACGTGTATATATCATTAAAAACTAATGAAAAAACATATAAAATACTTACTTCAATACTGCACCTTACAAATTTGCACAATGTATATTTATTAATTACACTTTATCACGTTATTTCAATAAATAATAATATAATACAATATTCTCAATAAGCACGCAATTCTAGCAGACTCGGCAACGCTTTGCTCTTGCTAGATTTGAGTATACATACAGATTAAATGAACACAATTGAAAGTTTCATAAAATCTTAAAAAACTGAACATTAGGAACTTCACAAAATTTAACCTTTCACTTTATAAAAGTCAGAATGTAAATAAATCCAAATGGCAAAACAACAGCACTACCTATTGGGATTTAATTCACACTACACTCTAATCACAGTATTCGGCGGAAAATAATTTTTTAACGAAAAGGATTGTGGCTGCAAAATCACTGCAATTAATACTGAACGTTAAGAAACTTACAGAACATTACGGAACTTCATAAAATTCAACCTTTCACTTTATAAAAGTCAGAATGTAAATAAACCCAATTGTCAGAACAGCACTACATATCGGATTTAATTCAAACTACTCTCTAAACACAGAAGTCCGTTAAAAATACGAATTTTAATGTAATAACAACATTAAGCTACAAAGCAAGTAACTGATATGCGAAAAAGCAGCGATATAAAAAAATTTCCTAGAATCCAATTGCAGCACCAACTACCGGGTCTGACTAATATGCCAAAAATTAAAAAAAATTCTAAAACGCAATCGCAGCCCTGCCTACCGGATCCAATTGTGAACCTTAACCACCCCAAGATCAACAACTAGTTATAAATAAAAAATTAATTAAAAAACATTTTCCAGCGGACCAAATTGTGAATCTAAACCATTCTCGAATCCCCTTGAACACACACAAAAAATTTCATCAAAATCGGTCCAGCCGTTTAGGAGTTGACATACACACGCACACAAAAAATATATATATGAAGATATACACAGATGTACATAGATATTGATAAATACAAAAATGATACCAATTACCACCATTAATACATATTTTAAGTTAATTGTTTTAAATTCAAAATAATTAAAAATGAGTAATTAAATTAATTTTTGTTTGTTAAGTAAGTTAGGATATTGCAGTTTGGTATGGATTCCTTACACAAAAAAAGAAGATAAAGAAAGTTCAAAACTAGTTAAAAAGTTTAATATAAGCTAGCTATTACAGAGATTTTTTTACTATAAAAAAACTTTGTTAAAGAAAAATAGCACAAGAGTTAATTATAAAAAAAATTATATTCATACATATTCTGTAAAGTAGGTGATTTCTTGTAAAAAGAACAACGTACTGAGCTAACTAAAATTATAATAATTTTTTTAAATGGGTATTTTTTTATTTTTGCATTATTTGCTTGAAAGATTTTCTACAATTTCTTTATTTAGGTTTTGGTAACCCTTAGTTCTGGCCATGACAAATTATTGAGCTTCTACTGAATTTTTTTTCTACTTTTAAACATAGAATTAACATCCAATTCTGCCTAAAGAAACTTAGTTAATTTCGCACAACCCTCAGCCTCTAATCAAAACAAACCAGAAGTCATGCATGAGATGCAAGAACAAGAGTGTACGTTCAATTTTTTTATTCTTAAAAAAAAGAAAATTTTCTTTTTATGAAATCTTTCATACCTGTGCTGCACGTGCTTCTTTTAATTGTTCTTGGGCTTTTTGCTTAAGTGCCAATAATGCAGCCTGTTGTTCTCTCAGTTCCATTAACTGTAAAAAAAGTAAATGCAATTACATCCGAACTGAACTTCCATTAAACAATAAATAAATCGATCAATAATGATTATGTGTCTTGGAAAAGTTTCTCAAAAAATATTTAATCCTGAATATTTTTTTCTATTAACAGAATAAATTTTTTTGTACAATGTCTTGAGCCAGTGGGGAGAAACCATCTGAGGACAGCAGTAATTCATTCATTACTGATTGAATACGCAAACTGATTAACAGTCAAGATAAAAATAATTAATAATTATTAATCTCAATGCTATTAATTAATATTAACTATAAACTAAGATTCATTTATAAGTTTTTACTAATTTTATTAATATTAATATATATTGTTATTAATAATGTAAATTTTTCTGAAACAAATTCTAGTCATTTTGACTATTACATTATTACTTTTCATGTAATTAAAATGAATATTCAAAGATTAGGGGGCTGTTTACAAAATTAAATAACATAAATATAACTACTCTATATCTGTCAAGCTCCAGGGCAGAGTGGTACTCTCCCTTCTAGGAAGGTTATGGTTTAAATCTATGACTTGACTTTTTTCCCCAATACAAAAATTATTTCTCATTACTCCCATTAGCAACAACAACAGAGATCAGAATTTTTAATGCTAATAATTGTAACAAATGTTAATAAATGTAATATTATAATATAATATAATGTAATGTAATAGCTATAATGTTAATAAATGTAATTTTAATCTTAATGTAACAATAGGTTTAACATCAATAAAGAAGCTTTTAATAGTCAAAATAATTCATTTTTACAATATTTTTACTTAATCATATAATAGTCAAACTAGGACAGTACTTCTATATTTTCTTTACCTGAAAAGTTTTTATACCTATTTAATAAAAATCACAACTGTTTGGAAGTTTGTCATAAACAACAGATTGAAAATACATTATCCTACATCCATAGTCATGCAAAATAAATCTTTACTAACTGATAAGGTCATTTGGAAGACTAAAGGTATAGCCAAATAAGCATATCAATCACTCTATATTTCTTTCTCTCTAAACCTGAATTTGATTTAAGAAATCCTTAAATAAAAGTTCATAAATTCTTCTTTTTTTTAAATTATGAATTTGATTCGTCTCTTTTGAGTGACCACAAACAAAGACAGGTATATGGCTAGAGTAAATTTCACAACTTACTTTTCTTTGTGACTCCTCAACTTTTATTTTTAATTCATTTCTCCTTGCCGTTGTATCACTAGACTTTGGAACAGATCCCGCCTAAAAAAAGGAATTGAAATTAAAAAAAAACAACTAAAGAAAAAAATTTTTTTGTATACATTTACAAAAATATATTTTATATATATATTTACTATTCATTTCACCAATAAATGTAATTAATAGCACAGCATAAATGTAATTTTTTTAGTACTGTATAGTAATACTCTTTTTCCATCTTCCTTTTAGAATAGTAGACAACTTGCCACAAATATTTTTTGATTATGTTAAATTTTAGTAATAACTAAAATTAAATATAGGAAAAAAAACACCAAATAAAGAACTGATCAAAATTAATAAAAATAAGAAAAATTCAAACATTTATCATAAGAATTCAGATAACAATTATTGCCTCACAACATTCAGCCAATAAACGGACACTAGTTGCTTACAGGTAAACATTTACTGGAAAAAAAAAAATTAGCAATGTGTTGAAATAAGAATGTTTTACTATATTTAACCTAATCAAATCTCAAAGCTTTTAATATTGTTTGGGAGATGATTATATAATTTTTAATCCTATAAAATGATCTTTTGCAAAAAGATGTAGTCTTGTGAGTAGAGTATTGTAGAATAATTTCCTTATTTTACGTGGGATATGACAGTTGTTCATTGAATAGAAAAAAATATGATATTACAAATAAAAACATTTAAATAAATATAATAATGGAAGATCTACTTTTTATATTTAGAGAATTAGTTTACAAGACTGTTCATACTTTGATTTTCCAATGACTTAAAACTTGAAAACTGCATTTTAAAACTGTTTTATTATGTTAAGTTTTCTCAAAATATAATCCCATAATTCAGAATAAAAAAATAGAGAAATAATTTGGAAAACCCACCAAAATACTTACTGGACTTAATAAACTTAATGAATGATAATCACTTAAAAAAGTATCAAAGAGATTCAGTTTCCTGTTAATGGGGTTATGCAAAAATCAACAGCAAAACTCAAGGTCATTCAGCATGAGTTCATTTGCTTTGTACCATTCATATACAATCTTCTGATATCTTCAATTTTTAAAGAAATTAAAATTTTTAAATACCTTTGCAAAGATAAAGTATCATCCATATACATAAATGTTGTACATTAAATATAAAATTGTTACAATAATTTAAAAAAAAAAACAATACTTTCAAAATT
The DNA here is from genome assembly GCF_047948215.1 of Lycorma delicatula. Lineage (NCBI taxonomy): Eukaryota > Metazoa > Arthropoda > Insecta > Hemiptera > Fulgoridae > Lycorma > Lycorma delicatula. The sequence continues at coordinate 111,104,434 of NC_134456.1, read as the reverse complement.
TACTATAACATCATTATAAACAAAGTCAACTTATAGAAAAACAAACAAAAAAATATAATAAAATTGTTATTTATTGATTGTTTTTTATAAAATCTTGAACAAATGAATTTTTGAAAATTTTGCTGTTCATGGCTTAAAATTCTTGAATGACACAGGGATTTAAGCACAAAAACATCTACAGATGTATGTTTTATAACATATTCTGCCACTATTAAATAGGCAAGTAAACTTTAATGTCTCATCCATCAGTCTCTCATATCAGAGACAATGACATACCATTTAAAAAGAAAACTGACAAATATAATTTCAGATTGATAAATTTGACTACAAAATCCTTACCTACATATACAAGATGATTCAGTCATCTAATAAATATATCTAGAAAGATTTTTGGCGTTAAAATGACTACTGAATCATTAAAATAAATTATTTCCCATCCTGAATGAAATACTTAAATATAGTTTTATAAGGGTAGAGAACAGTTTTTTCTCATTACATAAAAATGCAAGTAGAGGTAGTGACTACATTTTTCCTACACAGATGCATTATACATAAAAAAAATCACTACATTCCACAAATATTTTAAGAATATCTTTCTAATTCTTAAATCTTTATCCAAATACTAGCAAATTTCTTTTTTAATATGAATATAGTGCCAAAAACCACTTTTGATCCTGCCTTATTTCATCCATCCTTTGTAATTTTTCTACCTAAAACCAAAATCTTGTATTTTCTGTACTATGATTTCTATCTTAATATTTAATCCCTAATTATCACAATTTCAGTCATATCTCTACCAATGTTCAATGTTATTTATTTTCAAATTCAATTTTCTCCTAACAATAAATCCATCCCATTCAATATTTCTTTCAACTCATATTCAGTGTCTGCCTTAAAAAATGCAATCAGCAAATCTTCAATATCTTTGATGCTTCTTCAATATATTAGTTTTAAAGCAACAGGACAGACTATACTTATGTCTTACTTCTTTGTGAGTCAGAGTTTGTCTTTCTTCATATCTAATCTCATAAGTGCAACCTGGTTCTTATATAGTTTGTAAATAACTCTTCTTTTCCTACATTTCAGACAGATTTTTCTATCAAAACCAAACATAAAATACAACATGTCATAAATCATAAAATCCCTGCTATAAGTTATCCAATATTAGATTTTATACATTACACATAATTACACATCTAATTACACATAATTATGTTGAAATGTATATTATATTTCCTATGTAATGCCTATAAAAGTTCTGGCACTTCACATCTTTTGTTGACTAAGTTTATAAAGAATTTCAAGAATCTCATTTCATGTGTAACACTTCATATAATTCAGATTAAGCAATCCAAACATCTGCAATTAAGGATTTCCTACTAGAATTCATTCACAAGAAAAATATTCATATATTTCAGCCATTGTTTCACAAACTTTAAAAATAATGATTGTTGGATGACTATCAAGCATAATCCACATATATTCAGTTAAGTTCTTATGCGTTTCACTAAACAGATAATTTTCAGAGATGCAAAGAAGTAACTTGATTTGAAGAATCCCATAAATAATGTTCAGTAGCTCTGAGAGTTCATGGCTCTTAATGTAGTGTGGGCTCTTAATGGCCTAATAATAATTACAAATTATGAATAGTTAATATTGTTAAATTTGGGTTTTTTTTAATACTGGCGCCTCAAAATACATGAAAACATATAAACAAAATCAGACTTCAGTGAATGTAACCAACCTTGGTCCAGATTAATGAATCTCCATGATATTTACATGGAGATGTAAATAAATAAATATATACTCAAATTTATTGTAATACAGTGTGGGTGTATAGCAACATAAAAAAATTTCTGCCTGAGAGATGAAAACAATACTAATACATGTCAATACCAAACTGTTAATAACAAATATTATTTAGCTATAAGTTAGTGGATATAATAAATTTTAACTAAATACAATCATAGTCACACACTGGATGCAAAAATTTTCAAAACAAAAAAAATTCCTAAAAGGAATCAAACTAGGTAGAAATCTCTCCACTTACATAATCAGAAAATCTAACTCATCAAATGACATAATTAATTTATAACATGATAGTTACAAATTATAGTTACTTACATTATAGTTATAAAAGCCATACATTATAGTTTTGTTGCTATTCCCTAAACAGATTAAAACTAGATGATCAAAGGATTAATCATGTAAATGGTAATTAGTATTGCCGTATTAACAGTACAGCAATAGTGTCATTTACATGATTTTGTAAGAGTAAAATTAAAAAAAAATTCAAAATTAATTTTCTCCGTTTTTTTAGTATCTCTAGACAGAAGTACCAAAGCATCATTAATGCCAACTGATGCCAGGGTAAAACAGCAGGACCAACCACTACAGATGGTCAAAAAGATTATTGATAACGTTTTGCAGTAAGGTTTTTAAAAATATTTTATTATACAATTTGGTTTAGTTTGTCATAACAAGTTAAAATGTTAAATTAATATCAATCACAGATAAGAACACAACTATAATAATAAGTTTATTATGCAGCCACTGAATGAGAAACAGTCTCCTGACTAACATACAAAAATTAGACAAGATTACACACAGCCATTACAAAAATATTTAATTATACAATTCAACTAGGCCTTTCATTACAAACATTTAAATTTTAAATTAAACTAAATACTTCTAATTGACTACAGTAAATCAGTATTTATTCAGGTTAGTCATTCTGCTTTAGACCTACCTAATCTCTCCAAAATAAAACTACAGACATAACCCTCAAAAAAACACATCACACAAAATACAAAATCGAATATTATTATTGATATCATTAAAAAAACAATAAAAACTTAACTGGTTTTTTTATAATGAAAAAACTGTTAATAACAAAAATCAAATCCAGTCTTTAAATACACGATGACATCACATTATCATGCAATCATCTGTACACAAATACCTGCCTCATTCTGATTATTGCTAATATCATCTTCATCGTTTTCTAAAGGTTGTAGTTTATTAAATGTATTTAAAATTCTGCTCAATTTCACTTCGCTGTCTCTGAGACCTTCCAGCATGTCTGACAATCTTAACCATGATTCCATGTGTTGCTATGTATGGTAGTACAATTTATATTAACATATATACTAATAGTATGCTAATAGTATTAAAACAGTGTATTAAAAATTTATAATAAAATAAATATATAAAAATGTATTCTTGCTGTTACTGAAATATGTTTATTATTATTGTAAATAAAGTGGACATGAAACAATGACTTAAACTATTTCTAATCCTACACCTTAAGAATTCTGAAGGGAAATTTTCCTCTGATATTTTTCACTCTTTGATTGACATCCCTGACACCCAGTACGAGTGAAAAATATCAAGGCTATCTTTTTCATTTTGCAACAATTTCAGAACTGATTGTAATAAATGAGATATTTTGATTGTAATAAATTTCCAGTGGTTTCTAATTAATGTTTTTTTTTTTAACTAGTTGTTTTACTAACATATCAACTTTTTGAACAGTCCTATTAAAAACATCTATGCATATATTTGTAAGAACATACAATAGGATGAACTGCAAAAAAAAAAATTAATTACTGTAATTAAACATAAGACTAAGAAGACTTACATGCAAAAAATTACTAAACTATCAGAACTACTGTTAAAAAATGTTCCTACTCAAAAGTTGATTAAAATTGTGTAGCACATTTAAGTCTATGATTCAGAAAACAAAGAAAACTTATAAAAATATATAGGTATAATATTTCCTAAAATAACTCTTAAACAATTAAATCTACTACTTGCTGCTTGTTTAACTCCATAATGTCTATAAATCTCAAATTTAAGCAACTCAAAATCTTTCAAAATATCACAAATAATTGAGTGACTACTACCAACTCTGTGACTGTTTACAAGATAGATCTGATGTTTTTTTAGAACAGCTGGAGACTGTAAACTCATATCCATGCAAAGAGCAATACATAAAAAAAAGATTAATTAATATTCTATTTATCTTCTTATTACTGCTGTAATCTAAGGAAAGATAATCAAACTATAACCACTGAATTAAAGTAAGTCTGCTGCAGCAATTTAGTACTAGGCTAAGTACTAGTAGAGGCTAGAGGCTAGTGTACTATAGATCATTGTTGGGCACCAAATGTGTTAATACACAATCATAAGCTGTCTGCAGCAGTGTCATCTCTATTAATTTTACCAGCTGTTCCAAACATTTACAAATGTATAAAATATATGAAGCACCATCATATTTCAAGAAAAGCATACTGATACTATATCAAACAAAAAGAGGCTGTTAATTATGAAATAATACATTATTATTTTAATATTTCATACATCATAAATATAAATCAGTATAGTTTGCAAACAAATAGAATAATGTGAAATTTTTACAGGTACCTGCAATTTTCTATATTGAATCTGTTAAATGACAACTGAATACAAAAGCTGACAGTATTTTATTGTTACTGTATCTTTCAAGTTTATAATGTTTAATTTTTTATAATTTATAAATTAGGCTTTATGATAGTTTTCAAGCAAATGGAACGTGCAGTGCAAGGTATGTTAAATGAGGTATGAGGTTAAGTTCAGTTTCAGAAAAAGCAAGGTAAAGTTGTAATGAATATTTTAACTGAAAATCAGAAAAGAAGACGAATTTATCAGAGAATCAGAGAAGCTGCTTACAGATGATTAAAGTTGCACCTTACCTTAATGATAAACATAGACTTGAAATTTCATTTTTTTATAACATCCATTCAAAATTTGGTAACAGATATGCAATACAAGGAACTCCAGAAAGTTTCCTCAGCAATGAAGAAGTAGTAAAAATGATATGAGACGAAACAGATTTACAGGATATTCTTGAAAAGAAGAAAATTAGGTTAGTGGGCCATGTATTAAGACATTCATACTTGTTAAGTAGTAAGAGAATGTTGTACAAAAGGTAAAGGTACACTACAGAGGAACAAAACTTAGAGGAAGAAGTAAAGCAAATTTTGTATTAGAACAGAGGTAACTGAGGATGTAAGATGTTATTATGCTACGATGAGAAAGTGTGGGCCTTTTCATAAATACAGTTAAAATAAGGATTAATGCGTTATTTTTTTAAAGGAAAAACTTAACTAGATCTAACATGTTTTACTTTATATCTTCAGCTTTGTTCAATATGGTTCATTAATGGGATTACCAAATTCAAATACAATTGAATAAAATGTGAAATACTGTAAACCCAGGGACAAACAGTAATCCCTAAGAAAAATAAGCATTAAAAATAATTGACGAAGAAGACAAAATCAGCACCATACGCACAAAAAGTTATGGACATACCATTTTGTTAAGACACAAATGATAATTTTAAGAGATTATATGAAAAAAGAGAGAAAATAATTGCACACAAATTTACTGCAATCATAGAGTATGAAATCAAGTAAAATTAAGGTCACTTCTGGCAAATCAAGAATAGTAAAGAAACAATTTTTTCACTAAAACAGTGTTTCTAAATCTGGGGGTCCCAATGATATGAAAGGGAGGTTGTGAAATTAGCCTATAAGTTTATATGTAAACAATAATGAAATCATTTTATGAGAAAAGAAATAATTTATTATAGACATTTTACTTATAAGTACACATGTAAAGAAAATAAATTAATGAGATGGTTGCGTTTGATTTTCATTTACAAATTTCTCAAGTATATCTATGTTAGACACAAACAAAAGCAAATTGTTTTCAAGTGATAAAAGATGATTCATATGTTTAGTTTTTAGCGCAAACATAGATGATAACCCCTTTTCATAGAGATAAGACTAAACTTTTACTTTGTGTTTTTTACTTACTTTTCATTTATTTATAAATTTTACATGGTCTAAATGAGAAAATATTTCTGGAAACACTGAAATGATGCCTGTGTTGCAGATCTTGGTAACTGTTTTATATAAACAGTATAAAGACTTTAACTGCATATTTTACTTATATGTTCCTTTTCATTTGCCTTACTTTTCAAACTACACTTACATAAGACTATTTAAAAATATTTTAATATAAAATTATTAATGTTAACCACTAAGTAAGGTTAAGATGTAAGCTAATGTACTGACCGGAGTTCCAGCAGCATGAAGTCTTTCCATTACACTTGATGTTTGGCCAATGTAATCCCTGATTTGCTGCAGCCGCGAAGCAACTTGTGCCTGTTCAGATATGTTATTGCTTTTCTGCTGCTTTCTTACAACATTATTACTACTGCTGCATCCATCCTGATCCCACCTCACACTACACTGACCGGTCTACAACGAAAAGCACCAACAGATAAGACCATTTTTTATTCAAAGTATTTTCTCAAATATCCTACACCATTTTACATTTTTCCTCCTACGTCTAACAGAATGATTAATGTCACCAGCCTTTAAAAATGCTAATAGCATGAAGAAATGTAAACAGCATTTTTTAACTTCAGTAATCTACAGGAACCAATTAATTAAGCATGAATTAAACCACTGGCATTTTATCATAATCTCAATTTAATAATATTTAAGAAATTTAAACAAGAATAAAGATTCTGATGTGCCATCAGAATAAATGTGCTGTCAAAGAGTAAAAACAAATAGGCTGTACTCATTAGTAAATAACATTTATGAGACTAGAAACATAACTTCAAGATTTCAATTATAAAACTGAAGAACTAAGGAAGAGATAAATGTGAGAAGTGCAGCACTTAAGTTCATATTTAAAAATTGCTATTAAAATAGTTTGTACAAAAATAGAATGAGAAGTTGAACATACATAAAATTACGATCATATACCAGAAAAAGTTTGGGAATGAAAGAACAAATTTAGGCTGTTAGTTCAGAAAGTAAGTTAAAGGAACATATAAATAAAACTTGTACAAATGGAAATTACACTAGAATAAATAAATTATTGAATTTATTACAAATAAAATTACCCACTAAGTTAAAAGTTAGTAACCCCAGACACAGATAAGTTCTGACATATGGAAATTCATGCAAGTGGAAATTTTAGTTTTGCAACTGGTAATAATTAATCGATACTATTGAACTGTTGTTCAGTTAACCCTTTGTACTCAAAAGCAATTTTGCTAAAGTGTCTGCACAGCTCCAGTGGCCTGTACTGCATCCACTCATCATTTCAATGGTAGCTCCAATTAAAATGATATAGTAACTTCTCGCGCAACTCCCCAGTCATGCAATGCTGGTCAAGGTTATTTTCCTCCAACACTCCGGTGGCCTACTATGCAGGCCTCTGACCTTTGCATTTTATTTCTTTTGTACTAAATTATATATGTATTCATAACATGACCCAATATATTTGGCCAGTTTAGAAATAACGCAGTTATAAATCTTATGTGCTATATTGTAAACAAAATTTTTATTACATTAGAAATGTCGCGTAGTGTGAACGACTATTTTCGCCTTCAAGAGATTAGTTAGGAAAAACATTGTTTAATAAATTACATGTTTACTGACATTAATCATGTTTTTTTTCTTATACTACAAAAATTTCTCTTTCATTGATAATAGACATGTTGTTCGCTATTTTGACATTCTTAATTTATGAGTAATCAACATTTGAATAATACAAGACATAAGTTAAGATTAACATCTTTTAATAAATTATATGTTTACTGATCTTAGTTATGTTTTTATTTTCTTGTAGTAAATAAAATTCTCTTTTATTTGATAATAAACATTATGGTTCGGCATGTTGACATTCCCAACTTAAGAGTAATCAAATATGAATAATTAATATACTTTGGTAAATCTGCATTGGTGTTTTCTTTTATTAAAAAAAGTTATTAAAAATGTGTTTTACTATTATTAGAGGTAGAGTATGTATATCTCCCAGCAAGTAAAATTTTGTTTGTATATTTTTAAATTTGATTTTTTTACTTGTATACCTGATTTTATTATTAATATTTTGAAAATAATAATTTAAATTTGTTAAACCACCTACAAAATTAAAAAGTTCCAAATATCTATGTAAAATTAAACAATTGTATATTTGTTCTAAATTTATATTACTTGTGTGTATATTATTAAACTTGATTTTTTATTTGTATGCCTGATTTTGTTATTCATATTTTGAAAATAATAATTTTGTTACACTACCTAGAACATTAAAAAGTTCATTTGTAATAAGTACATTTCAATTTTTCATTCCAAAACCTGTTTTAGGCAGCTGCCATTAATCATTTTTATTTCAGTAATATATATAAAACACCTGTAGTACAATTTCTTCTTTTTAAAATAGAAATATCAAATTAAAAGATTAACATTTTTAAAATTACGCAATTAAAATATGATTAAATGACATGAAGTTTAAATTAGGCACTTATCACCTGTTGTGTTATGTGTTGCAAATATAAATAAGAGTTGTACGGCTTAATTACTTTAATTAAATAAAGAGCGGGAGAGAATTTTAATACTTGCATGCAATGCTTGACACGGGAGCTGACAAGACGATAAACGATCAATAATATCAGAGCCTAGTATCAGAACGCCGCAGTCTGCAATGCTGGACTCAGGCATGCTAAAACTTAATTTTTATTATGTACTGGTGGAAAAATATTAAGGATATTGGCACAGTCCATGAAGAATTCCATGTGAAATTTTCCAATTCTGTACTACTGGCCTGTCATCATTTGTGTAAGGTGAAAGTAAAACTTGAAAATACTAGAGGCATTGGAGGTGCTCCATGATCAGGCAGATCTAGAGCTAGCTGCACTTAAGAAAATAACTTTTAAAAATATTGATTCCATAAATGTTAACCAGAAAACTTCCATTATGTTGGAGATACCCAGAACATGTTACAATTCATTCCAAAGAGATTAAAGTTTGTTTTATTGGTCAAGATTAGTTCATGCACTTTGTGAAAAATTTTTTGGTAGAAATTAATAAGTTATTATTAATTGTTAAGGAAATTGCCACTTTCCTAGCGCAGCAATGAGGTCTGGTGAAGGAGCTTCACACTGAATGGTCTAATTAACAGTTATAATTGTGTTTATTGATTTGATGAAATCCTCAATGGTAAGGAATCACAAAGAAGATAATGTTGGGACCATATTTCTTCAATGAAAATATAACAGGCATATAGATAGCATCTTGAGATGCTATTCCTGAGATGTTAAATGACCTTTTCATTAATATTGGACAGCCCTATGTTTGGCTAGCCAATGTCAAACATTAACAGGAGGAGCACCTTCTCAATATACTCTTCAAGTTGGCCTACCATGAAGAGGTAGACCTAACTTTCTTGAAAAGGTTGAAATGGAGGAATAACTGAATAGTCACCATAATCATATGATTTGATATCATACAAATTTTTGTTCTGGGAAATCATCAAAGTCATGATATTTTCTTCAAATCCAATGACCCGATTCAATTAAACTGTAAACTGAAAGCTCAATTAATTGATTTTATTAATTGGGACAGAACCTTAGAAAATTCAATGATTGAATGTTGGTATGAATCCATAATGCCAACACTTTGAACACTTCTTCTAATGTGTATTAAATACATCTTTTTTTTTGTCTTCAGTCATTTGACTGGTTTGATGCAGCTCTCCAAGATTCCCTATCTAGTGCTAGTCGTTTCATTTCAGTATACCCTCTACATCCCACATCCCCAACAATTTGTTTTACATACTCCAAACGTGGCCTGCCTACACAATTTTTCCCTTCTACCTGTCCTTCCAATATTAAAGCGACTATTCCAGGATGCCTTAGTATGTGGCCTATAAGTCTGTCTCTTCTTTTAACTATATTCTTCCAAATGCTTCTTTCTTCATCTATTTGCCGCAATACCTCTTCATTTGTCACTTTATCCACCCATCTGATTTTTAACATTCTCCTATAGCACCACATTTCAAAAGCTTCTAATCTTTTCTTCTCAGATACTCCGATTGTCCAAGTTTCACTTCCATATAAAGCGACACTCCAAACATACACTTTCAAAAATCTTTTCCTGACATTTAAATTAATTTTTGATGTAAACAAATTATATTTCTTACTGAAGGCTCGTTTAGCTTGTGCTATTCGGCATTTTATATCGCTCCTGCTTCGTCCATCTTTAGTAATTTTACTTCCCAAATAACAAAATTCTTCTACCTCCATAATCTTTTCTCCTCCTATTTTCACATTCAGTGGTCCATCTTTGTTATTTCTACTACATTTCATTACTTTTGTTTTGTTCTTGTTTATTTTCATGCGATAGTTCTTGCGTAGGACTTCATCTATGCCGTTCATTGTTTCTTCTAAATCCTTTTTACTCTCGGCTAGAATTACTATATCATCAGCAAATCGTAGCATCTTTATCTTTTCACCTTGTACTGTTACTCCGAATCTAAATTGTTCTTTAACATCATTAACTGCTAGTTCCATGTAAAGATTAAAAAGTAACGGAGATAGGGAACATCCTTGTCGGACTCCCTTTCTTATTAGGGCTTCTTTCTTATGTTCTTCAATTGTTATTGTTGCTGTTTGGTTCCTGTACATGTTAGCAATTGTTCTTCTATCTCTGTATTTGAACCCTAATTTTTTTAAAATGCTGAACATTTTATTCCAATCTACGTTATCGAAAGCCTTTTCTAGGTCTATAAACGCCAAGTATGTTGGTTTGTTTTTCTTTAATCTTCCTTCTACTATTAATCTGAGGCCTAAAATTGCTTCCCTTGTCCCTATACTTTTCCTGAAACCAAATTGGTCTTCTCCTAACACTTCTTCCACTCTCCTCTCAATTCTTCTGTATAAAATTCTAGTTAAGATTTTTGATGCATGACTAGTTAAACTAATTGTTCTGTATTCTTCACATTTATCTGCCCCTGCTTTCTTTGGTATCATAACTATAACACTTTTTTTGAAGTCTGACGGAAATTCCCCTTTTTCATAAATATTACACACCAGTTTGTATAATCTATCAATCGCTTCCTCACCTGCACTGCGCAGTAATTCTACAGGTATTCCGTCTATTCCAGGAGCCTTTCTGCCATTTAAATCTTTTAATGCTCTCTTAAATTCAGATCTCAGTATTGTTTCTCCCATTTCATCCTCCTCAACTTCCTCTTCTTCCTCTATAACACCATTTTCTAATTCATTTCCTCCGTATAACTCTTCAATATATTCCACCCATCTATCGACTTTACCTTTCGTATTATATATTGGTGTACCATCTTTGTTTAACACATTATTAGATTTTAATTTATGTACCCCAAAATTTTCCTTAACTTTCCTGTATGCTCCGTCAATTTTACCAATGTTCATTTCTCTTTCCACTTCTGAACACTTTTCTTTAATCCACTCTTCTTTCGCCAGTTTGCATTTCCTATTTATAGCATTTCTTAATTGCCGATAGTTCCTTTTACTTTCTTCATCATTAGCATTCTTATATTTTCTACGTTCATCCATCAGCTGCAATATATCGTCTGAAACCCAAGGTTTTCTACCAGTTCTCTTTATTCCGCCTAAGTTTGCTTCAGCTGATTTAAGAATTTCCTTTTTAACATTCTCCCATTCTTCTTCTACATTTTCTACCATATCTTTTTTACTCAGACCTCTTGCGATGTCCTCCTCAAAAATCTTCTTTACCTCCTCTTCCTCAAGCTTCTCTAAATTCCACCGATTCATCTGACAACTTTTCTTCAGGTTTTTAAACCCCAATCTACATTTCATTATCACCAAATTATGGTCGCTATCAATGTCTGCTCCAGGGTAAGTTTTGCAGTCAACGAGTTGATTTCTAAATCTTTGCTTAACCATGATATAATCTATCTGATACCTTCCAGTATCGCCTGGCTTTTTCCAAGTGTATATTCTTCTATTATGATTTTTAAATTGGGTGTTGGCAATTACTAAATTATACTTCGTGCAAAACTCTATAAGTCGGTCCCCTCTTTCATTCCTTTTGCCCAGCCCGTATTCACCCACTATATTTCCTTCCTTGCCTTTTCCAATGCTTGCATTCCAATCTCCAACTATTATTAAATTTTCATCTCCCTTTACGTGTTTAATTGCTTCATCAATCTCTTCGTATACCCACTCTACCTCATCATCATCATGGGCGCTTGTAGGCATATAAACGTTAACAATCGTTGTCGGTTTAGGTTTTGATTTTATCCTTATTTCAATGATTCTATCGCTATGCGTTTTGAAATACTCCACTCTCCTCCCTATCTTCTTGTTCATCACGAAACCTACTCCTGCCTGCCCATTATTTGACGCTGAGTTAATTACTCTAAAATCACCCGACCAAAAGTCGCCTTCCTCTTCCCACCGAACCTCACTAATTCCTACTATATCCACATTCACCCTATCCATTTCCCTTTTTAAATTTTCTAGCCTACCAACCTTTTTTAAGCTTCTAACATTCCACGCTCCGACTCGTAGAATGTTATTTTTTAATTTTCTGGTGACCCCTTCCTTAGTAGTCCCCACCCGGAGATCCGAACGGGGGACTATTTTACCTCCGGAATATTTTACCAAGGAAGGCGCCTCCATTGTTGCTATGTGAAAATGCAGAGAGCCACATTTTCTTGGAAAAAAAGCAGCTGTAGTTTTCCATTGCTTTCAGCTGCGCAGTACTCAGAGGACTGAGTGATGTTGATACGGCCGTTTAAGTCATTGTGACTCACGCCCCTAACAACTACTGAAAGAGCTGCTGCCCTCTTTCAGGAATCATTCCTTAGTCTGGCTCTCAACAGATACCTCTCCAATATGGTTGCACCTTCGGTCCAGCTACTCTGTATCCCTGAGCACTCAAGCCCCCTCACCAACGGCAAGGTCTCATGATTCATAGAGGAGGTAAATACATCAATCAAACAATTTTTATTCATTTTTTTTTTTGCATCAAATGTTTTCTTACTAGTAATTCGGAAAACTAAATTTTTAGCCCACCTTATAGTATTAGATGATAAATGTTTATTAACTACTAATCTTTTGATAATTGTTCCACAAAAAAAGATTAATTAACTATCAAATAAAATTATACAATATATCTTATCAAATTAATAAACATTTAATACATATTTTTATATAAAAAATATACTTCAATTTATCTAGTCCTGTTTCATGTGTTTACTAGACCAATCAATTTAATCTTACCTTTTGGAACTCTGTTACTCATAAAAAAAAATCTTTTCGGTACTTACGTATTAACGCCACCGCAGCTACAGCTTTATTTAAAAACAAAGTAGTCAATCGGATTTTGGTGGAAAACGAACCAATATAGAGTTTAACATTGATTCAAAACAGTCTCTTTATTAATTTTAATAAATGGTTATTTATATTTATTTATTTTATAAATACAATTTAACCAAACTTAACCTACGCTCGCTTCACTCGCTAACCTTGACTAATTCAGAGGAGTGTTTTGATTATTTAAATAATAAATAACTGTAATAGTTACTGAATTTATTAAATAAATACTCAAAAAATTACAGTGTTAATTAGTCAAGGTTAGCAAGCGAAGCAAGCGTAGGTTAAGTTTGGTTAAATTATATTTATAAAATAAATAAATATAAATAACCATTTATTAAAATTAATAAAGAGACTGTTCATTTTCCACCGAAATCTGATTGACTACTTTGTTTTTAAATAAAGCTGTAGCTGCGGTGGCATAAATACATAAGTACCATCTTTTCTTCACTGCAACAAACATATGTTTGAAAACAACATAGTTAATTAACATCTTCACTAACAATTACAAACAACCACAGCTTTTTTTACAATTATAATTAGTCATCCAGATGTTGATGATTAAATAGTAATTCTGATTTACTCATCCTGGAGATATTTTAACAAAGGAAGTTTATAAAAATATAGAGTCAAAATATTTTTATAAACTTTTTCCCGAAAAGTTTCAAAATATTTTGGGGTTAAATATATTTCATCCTTTTATCTGATAAAAATAAATTAATAAATAAATAAAAAAAGGTTAAATTGAGAATATCAGCTTCCTTAGCGAATATCACTTCAGATTGACTAATGAAGGTTAATATTATGTATTTAATGCAACATTGTTTCACTAGGCCTATCAGTTTTTACTGATATACTATGTTGCACTCATTGGTACACTCATGAAGTATATACATATTGTTACATGATGTTTGAAAACACACATAGTAAAAGATGATAAAACTAAAGATGCTTTCTGCCTACAGAATCAATCTTTTCATTTTGAGATATTACATAATTTATTTGTTACAATATGTTTAAATACTGAATTACAATATTATGTTTTACATCAAATAATGCTGAGAGTACATATCAGACAATACTATAATACTTGTAGGGCACTCGAAGAGTCTACACAAATCATTATCCACTACTGACACAATAAAATGACACTGAGCATTTTACACATTGTACACAAAACTACACAGTAAATACTGTACAACAGTAACATGGACATCCAAACCTGATCAGAGTATACATACTTAATACAACATATAAAAGGCATTAAAAACTTTAAAACCATGACACAGAAAGATTAAACTGAATGTAAAATACAATAAAGTAAATAATAATTAAAGAACTGACAATTATAATAATTATACTTACATCATCATTATCACTGGTGTGATGTGAATTATGTATAGATGATGGCAAATCTGAGGGATACAGTCCCCTATTCCCTACCCCATCGATCACAGCATCTCCGCCACTTCCACTGCTACTTGACACATTCATATCTCCTGCACCACCACCACTACCACCAGCACCACCTAAAAAAAGATGATAAATAAAATGAGTAAACTTTATCATTACATAACACCAAGCATAAAAATATAAAAGAAAATGCTGTATAACAAAGGGGAAAATTCTGGCAAAAGTTATCAAGGATTACGGGAAAACATGAAAAATTAGAAAAGAGAAAGCTATATAAAATTAATAAACAAAGATATAAGAGGTAATAAATCATATTAATACAAATAATACATATTAATAAACAACATACAGTTATAAAAAAAATTATAAATTAAATTTATATTTAATATAAGTTGCTTTTTGAATAACTGAACATATAAATCACAAGTAAATCAATCTAGCCTAATTTGCTTTCAATCATTTTATTTCAGCTTTGCCAAGTAAACTCATTTTGAGTGCTTTGGAAAACTGAAGATTTATTATAAGAGTTAAATTAGAATTTGACTACAATGATTAAACTTACTAGTCATTTTCTTGAAGGATACAACAGAAGCAGCAGTAACCTCAACCCAGTTCTACAAGCACATGGTAAAAAAATTAGAGAATGTAGTCACAGTTAGTGAACTTTTAAAACAAATAGCATTGTTGGAAGATGTATTTTTTTTTTATACCTGTGTCTAATATTTTAACAATTAATGTTGTAAATATGTGAAATATGGTTCTTTAATTTATTAAGTTCAAAGTTGAAACTTAAAAAGATATGATCATAATTAAAGTGAAATGTAAGTATAATGTTGCAGGTAAACTAAATCATGACTGAGAAACATTTTTATTACAAAAAAAAAAAAAAAATCACAGTCAAAATCCATGTATTAGGCAAAATATGTTGTAATATATTACAGAATGATGTAGCAAAATGAAATGAATAGCTTTATATTACATGTTGTGCTACTATTCTATAGTTATGAAATGAATATGGTTGTATAAACCTATACACTGAAGAAACTAAATACAAGTATGAACAAATTTTTAACTATCAAATATTTTTGTAAAAATTCGAACGTGTTAGAAAAATCTGGAGCCAGTTCATGCAATAAAACTGAGTGTGATGATAACAGAAACTAGCGCACATGTTTACAGCTACAAAAATATTATTTTACAGAAAATTTTAAATTTCAGTATCTACAATAACATAAAACAAGTTTCTTCAAAAAATATAATTTAATCAAAAAACACTTGGGCTGAATCAAATTTTTACACCATAATATTTTCAGTACTCGGTACAGCAATCTTAATCATGTTAAAAAAGGTTCTTGCACATGTAGTAACTTAAAAAGATAAAATTTATTACTTTTAAGAACTTCTTTTAAGAACTTTTATGAACTAAAAACTACCATCCTCAATGGCATCTTCCTAAGACAATAAATGGGGTTCAGAAATGTCTCTTATATCTAATGAAACACTACAATACACTATATTTAATGATTTTTTTTTCAATGGTGGCAAATTTTTAGCTCCCTGAGCTACAATCAGTTAAATTACTAATTTCTTTAAATAATTTTACTGTTTTATACACAGCTAATTTAGTTATTATTTACACTCTGCTAAGAAACTGTAGTTAAATAATAAATCATATATCTCCTGTAAAGAATGTACTCAATCACCACAGACATATACGATAACAAGGCTGTTATTTCAGTTTTGACTTAAGAAATTACTTAACATAAAGATTTGATTAAATTAAAAAAGAAACATAAAGCTAAATAAGATTTGACTGCACTAAAAGAATAAAATTTGATCTACTGTGAGAAAATTGATTCATCTCCATGCAAAATAATTTTGAAAATTTTCAGTTTTAATGAATACCTATAACAAATAGCTAATTTACTATTTAAATTCACAATTCTTTTTCAAATATATCAGAACTATTTGGAAAGTAACTTCCAATTTGTTATTATAAAAGCACCAGTTGATAAAAAAATGATTTATTATAAATAACTACATCTTTTAGCTATTTTTTTTTACATAACTGCTGTCCAAATTAAGACAACTGTCATATTTGTAAACAAGTTTTCGAATACTCTTGTCATAAAACTCTACTGTCTGTGAATTAAACCAGGTAGTAACACAGTTTTTCAACCCCTCACAATACAGAGGACCAAAAATTAATTTCCGAATAGCCCTAAACTGAAATGACAGTGAAACTTAATGCAAGATGTTATTATTTTTGGCCATACAAAACAAATGAAGCAGCATGCTGAGTTCAAGCCCTGTTTTTCATCATGACAACGCTTGTCCAAATACTGCAGTACACACTCAACGCCAAATCGACAGTTTCACATGGGATTTGTTTAACCATCTTCCACATAGCCCTGATTTGGATCCTAGTGATTATCACCTTTTCTCGAAAATGAAGAAATGATTAGTGATTAGAAGTTATGGTATTACTACCATTAGAAGTTATTAGTGATTAAATGGTGTTACTACCTGGCCTTATTTGCAGGTGGCTGAGTTTTATGAAGAGCATATTCAAACACTTGTTTACAGATATGACAAAAGCCTTATTTGGATGCCAATTATGTAGAAAAGTAGCTAAAAGATGAAGCTATAAAATGGATATACATAATAATTTTTTTTTTTTTATCAATTTGTGTGTTTTTAATAATGAATCAGAAGTTAATTTCTGAATATCCCACATATAATAGCAGATTAAAAGCATTGTTCAATAATGTTGAAAAATATCTATAATTGTATATTATTTACTGAGTTTATGAATAAAATACTGAATGATTTTAATTACATACCAGTTGTTTCACAAAATAAACTGTTTTAAGTATGTTACTAAATGCAATCTGAAGGTGAAATAGCATAAAAGTTTTTACAGCATGTCTTTCCCGTATCTGTATTCTTACACTAGTTTTACACTTTTGAAATTTTGATTGCTGATACCTCAAAAAAAAAACAGATTTTTTTTTGAGGATAACTACTTGAGGTATTTTGAGGATACTGAAAAACTGGTTTCACCATCAATTACTCATCACATGTTATGAAAATCCTACATTAAAGTCTTACAATTTAAAAAATTCAAGTTAGATTAAAATGAGTGACAGAAATTATGATGTTTCAGTAAAGTGAATAGTTACACATTTGCATCTGTTTTTAACATCTATTCACAATTAATTTTTGTAAAATATAACTCTTTCCAAACTTTAGATATTCTGTAAAAGAAAGCTGTTTACTCTTCTCTTAATCAACACTCAGTTTTAAATTACATCATCTGGACTATAATTTTTTTATAATATTATTTATATTGCAATTTCAATTTTAATGAACTAAAATCAATTTCAATTTCAATTTCAATTTTGTCAACTAAAATATTTTAATTCTAACTATGATAAATTTGTTGATTTTATTTCATTAAATTACACTGTTGATCCTAAAATGTTTATTCTAACCCAGATTTATGGTATAAATTACAAAATATGCAGCTTTTTAAGTTTAATTAAAATTATTTAGAAACTCATTAACAGCAACAGTACTGTTATTGTTTAAGGAAATATTTTAACTTAATTTTAAATAAACTGAATCCATCTTAAAATTAAGCAATAACATAACTTTTTTTCTTTTTCCTAATTTTATATTCTTTAAGGCCAAAGTATTGTAATATGTAGGGAAAAAGCAGTTCTATTAAGTACTATTAGATATGGATTTTTTAAATTTATTTGATTTATATTTGCTGGCCTCCTCTATGAATCATGAGACCTTGCCGTTGGTGAGGGGGCTTGAGTGCTCAGGGATGCAGAGTAGCTGGACCGAAGGTGCAACCATATCGGAGATGTATCTGTCAAGAGCCAGACTAAGGAATGATTCCTGAAAGAGGGCAGCAGCTCTTTCAGTAGTTGTTAGGGGCGTGAGTCACAATGACTTAAACGGTCATATCAACATCACTCAGTCCTCTGAGTACTGCGCAGCTGAAAGCAATGGAAAACTACAGCTGCTTTTTTTTCCAAGAAAATGTGGCTCTCTGCATTCTCATATAGCAATGATGGAGGCGCCTTCCTTGGTAAAATATTCCGGAGGTAAACTAGTCCCCCGTTCGGATCTCCGGGTGGGGACTACTAAGGAAGGGGTCACCAGAAAATTAAAAAATAACATTCTACGAGTCGGAGTGTGGAATGTTAGAAGCTTAAAAAAGGTTGGTGGGCTAGAAAATTTAAAAAGGGAAATGGATAAGATAAATGTGGATGTAGTAGGAATTAGTGAGGTTCGGTGGGAAGAGGAAGGCGACTTTTGGTCAGGTGATTTTAGAGTAATTAACTCAGCTTCAAATAATGGGCAGGCAGGAGTAGGCTTCATAATGAACAAGAAGATAGGGAAGAGAGTAGAGTATTTCAAAACGCATAGCGATAGAATCATTTTAATAAGGATAAAATCAAAACCTAAACTGACAACGATTGTTAACGTCTATATGCCTACAAGCGCCCATGATGATGATGAGGTAGAGTGTGTATACGAAGAGATTGATGAAGCAATTAAACATGTAAAAGGAGATGAAAATTTAATAATAGTTGGAGATTGGAATGCAAGCATTGGAAAAGGCAAGGAAGGAAATATAGTGGGTGAATACGGGCTGGGCAAAAGGAATGAAAGAGGGGACCGACTTATAGAGTTTTGCATGAAGTATAATTTAGTAATTGCCAACACCCAATTTAAAAATCATAATAGAAGAATATACACTTGGAAAAAGCCAGGGGATACTGCAAGGTATCAGATAGATTATATCATGGTTAAACAAAGATTTAGAAATCAACTCGTTGACTGCAAAACTTACCCTGGAGCAGACATTGATAGCGACCATAATTTGGTGATAATGAAATGTAGATTGGGGTTTAAAAACCTGAAAAAAAGGTGTCAGATGAATCGGTGGAATTTAGAGAAGCTTGAGGAAGAGGAGGTAAAGAAGATTTTTGAGGAGGACATCGCAAGAGGTCTGGGTAAAAAAGATAAGGTAGAAAATGTAGAAGAAGAATGGGAGAATGTTAAAAAGGAAATTCTTAAATCAGCAGAAGCAAACTTAGGCGGAATAAAGAGAACTGGTAGAAAACCTTGGGTTTCAGACGATATATTGCAGCTGATGGATGAAGTAGAAAATATAAGAATGCTAGTGATGAAGAAAGTAAAAGGAACTATCGGCAATTAAGAAATGCTATAAACAGGAAGTGCAAACTGGCGAAAGAAGAGTGGGTTAAAGAAAAGTGTTCAGATGTGGAAAGAGAAATGAACATTGGTAAAATAGACAGGCATACAGGAAAGTTAAGGAAAATTTTGGGGTACATAAATTAAAATCTAATAATGTGTTAAACAAAGATGGTACACCTATATATAATACGAATGGTAAAGTCGATAGATGGGTGGAATATATTGAAGAGTTATATGGAGGAAATGAATTAGAAAATGGCTTTATAGAGGAAGAAGAGGAAGTTGAGGAGGATGAAATGGGAGAAACAATACTGAGATCTGAATTTAAGAGAGCATTAAAAGATTTAAATGGCAGAAAGGCTCCTGGAATAGACGGAATACCTGTAGAATTACTGCGCAGTTTAGGTGAGGAAGCGATTGATAGATTATACAAACTGGTGTGTAATATTTATGAAAAAGAGGAATTTCCGTCAGACTTCAAAAAAAGTGTTATAGTCATGATACCAAAGAAAGCAGGGGCAGATAAATGTGAAGAATACAGAACAATTAGTTTAATTAGTCATGCATCAAAAATCTTAACTAGAATTCTATACAGAAGAATTGAGAGGAGAGTGGAAGAAGTGTTAGAAGACCAATTTGGTTTCAGGAAAAGTATAGGGACAAGGGAAGCAATTTTAGGCCTCAGATTAATAGTAGAAGGAAGATTAAAGAAAAACAAACCAACATACTTGGCGTTTATAGACCTAGAAAAGGCATTCGATAACGTAGACTGGAATAAAATGTTCAGCATTTAAAAAAAAATAGGGTTCAAATACAGAGATAGAAGAACAATTGCTAACATGAACAGGAACCAAACAGCAACAGTAACAATTGAAGAACATAAGAAAGAAGCCGTAATAAGAAAGGGAGTCTGACAAGGATGTTCCCTATCTCCGTTACTTTTTAATCTTTACATGGAACTAGCAGTTAATGATGTTAAAGAACAATTTAGATTTGGAGTAACAGTACAAGGTGAAAAGATAAAGATGCTACGATTTGCTGATGATATAGTAATTCTAGCCGAGAGTAAAAAGGATTTAGAAGAAACAATGAACGGCATAGATGAAGTCCTACGCAAGAACTATCACATGAAAATAAACAAGAAGAAAACAAAAGTAATGAAATGTAGTAGAAATAACAAAGATGGACCACTGAATGTGAAAATAGGAGGAGAAAAGATTATGGAGGTAGAAGAATTTTGCTATTTGGGAAGTAGAATTACTAATGATGGACGAAGCAGGAGCGATATAAAATGCCGAATAGCACAAGCTAAACGAGCCTTCAGTAAGAAATATAATTTGTTTACATCAACAATTAATTTAAATGTCAGGAAAAGATTTTTGAAAGTGTATGTTTGGAGTGTCGCTTTATATGGAAGTGAAACTTGGACGATCGGAGTATCTGAGAAGAAAAGATTAGAAGCTTTTGAAATGTGGTGCTATAGGAGAATGTTAAAAATCAGATGGGTGAATAAAGTGACAAATGAAGAGGTATTGCGGCAAATAAATGAAGTAAGAAGCATTTGGAAAAATATAGTTAAAAGAAGAGACAGACTTATAGGCCACATACTAAGGCATCCTGGAATAGTCGCTTTAATATTGGAAGGACAGGTAGAAGGGAAAAATTGTGTAGGCAGGCCACGTTTGGAATATGTAAAACAAATTGTTAGGGATGTAGGATGTAGAGGGTATACTGAAATGAAACGACTAGCACTAGATAGGGAATCTTGGAGAGCTGCATCAAACCAGTCAAATGACTGAAGACAAAAAAAAAAAAAAAAAAAATTTGCTGGAGCTATACAATGGTCAAGATTGTCCTGAAAGCTTGTCTAACTTTTTAAAATAACACTAATTACATTTTAGATATGATATATAGTGGCATAAGAAAAATATTTAATAATGATGACAAGCTTAGCAAATTTTTGTTTTAGTTTTTTCAAAATGAAAAAAAATTGTTTGCTCTAATTGTAAAGAGAATTGATTTGAACATACAAAGAGAATCTATTGTCTAGCAGATACCCAAAAATTCTACATACTTATATTCTACAATAGGTAAACCAGCATTGTCT
The DNA here is from genome assembly GCF_047948215.1 of Lycorma delicatula. Taxonomy (NCBI): domain Eukaryota; kingdom Metazoa; phylum Arthropoda; class Insecta; order Hemiptera; family Fulgoridae; genus Lycorma; species Lycorma delicatula. Next base: position 111,082,454 of record NC_134456.1, on the reverse strand, counting down.
CTGATAATAATGTCCATATAATCAGCAATCCACTAAGTATCTATCTGGTTTCAACTATATATTAAAGCTACAATCCTCCAATGAATATTTGTGTTAACTACCAAGGCTGAATTTTTTAATATTAAGTAATTATTTTCGGAATTACAACTAACATTATAATCTGCAAAGAAAGTAAAAAGCAATGGGCTGAGATTTTGAGAAAGATAATTTATTATCATATGTTCATTAAAGTACATAAATAAATAAAAAAATTAGGAAGGGGCTATGGGGAACTAACTTAAACATACAGCAGTAATATAACATAGTGCTTCATACTATAGTAAAACTGAGCCACATCACTGAATGCTATTAAACAACTGCCCACTGCTCCTTAAACAATGGTTACAACTCTTCTTAGTTAAAGCCATCACTCAAATAATTTAGTTATGTCAACTATGATAAATCATTTGCCAATATGAAAACATCTTTAATGAATCCAAATCATAAGATGCCAAAATGTTTATTCATATAACCAACTGGTGTTTTGCCAGGTAATAACAAACAATAAATGAAACAAAGAAATATTCAAGTAAATTTGCATAACAGCACAACAGGAAGTAGTTTGGGACTTTCTCAGAACCAGCTGGCATATTTCTGGCCAAGAACCAGCAAAAAAACTAGTATAAATGTATAAATGATACAGAATAATTTAAATATTAATACCACTATTTGTTTATCATATGCTACAAGATTTCAAACACACTGTCAATTACAAAAAAAAGAAAATGAAAAATAGAAGAAAAAGGTTCAAATATAACTAAACTTTTGTACAATATAAATATCAATATATAAAACCTTATAGTGATATACTTAAATTCTTTAATAAAGAATGATCAAGAAGACTGACTTTTCTTTACAAAGCCCACACTATTTTGCAGTGAGAAAATTTTGGAAAAAAATTTGAAATTTTGAAAATTTTGATTTTGAGAGTACAATACACTATGTATGTCTGATTAACACGTACACCTATACACAAGCATCAACTTTCAACTCACTAATCATTGTGACTCACTGCATAAGAGCATATGACAAATACACCACTACATAGGCAACATTGAGGTTATGTTGTCTATTGTCAACCTTAAATTGAGCATAACTCAAGAACGACTCAACCAATATTCATCAAATTTTCTCATTTTCAACCCCCACTCCCACCATACGACCGAATAAAATACTGTTCTTTTCTTTGAAAAGTCTGTAAAAAACAAATAGTCAAGCATGTACTAGTGGGCAGGAAGTCTCTTTACACTGTAATAAATCTAGTGCTGATGTTGTTCATTGCTGCTGAAAAGATGCGGAGGATAAACTGCAGTGGTGGGGATTATCTAGTGTGTTCATTCATGATGGGATGACCTAAGTCGTAGTCTAGCATGGAACAATGGCGAATACGAGTACATTCACTGTTTAAAAGCATTTATTAGCTTGTGTGTGGGTCTACAAACATAGATACACTGGCAAAACATTGGAGAACATTATGAATGACTTCTTTGTGCGTTTTGGGAAATCTTCACCATCATGCAAATGTTACTGATATGGGAGAAGAAGGCTTTTACAATGGGACGTATTCTTGATGTCCACCCACTCGAGCTGAAATGTGTGCTACTGTGGAGGCATTGATTTAACAATCACCAATTAAGTTCAATGTATAAATGTTCTGCAGAATTAGGCATTCCAAGATTAGCAATGTGAGACCATATGCAGAAGGACTTGAAAGTAAAATGTTTTTGTCCAGCCACAGTTAATGAGTTGAGTGATAATAATCTTGATCAACTTGTTTACGCATGTCAGTTATTACTTGAATGCTTTCAGAGAGCAAACAGTAAAAAGAATGTTATGTTCTCAAACTAGTTGCAATTTATCGAACTTTTCATAACCGAAATGGTTTTTTCTGGGCAAAAGATAATTCTCACTTTTTTGAGGAAATCAAACACCATCTGACTCATGTTATGATTTGGAGTGGGATGACAACTGAACATCTTCTTGGTCTTTATTTTTTTCAATGGCACAGTTAATCAACACAGTTATCTGAGAATGATTGACAATTGGTTGCATCCAAAATTAATGGCAAAAGGGATTGCTGACATCACTACATTTAAGTAAGACGGTGCTTCAGTGCATTTTGTTTTGAATGTCTGCAGATGCCTTAATGAAAATTTTCCAAATCGCTGGATCGGACGTGGGTCAGAAGAGTTACCAGCTTCATTACTTTCGCCAGAAAGAAGCTCTGACCTTACCATACCTGACAATGCACTCTGGGGTTTTGTAAAAGAAGAGATCTGAAAACACAGATACGTCAACTTCAAACAGCTCCAAGATTCTGTTTGGTCAGCATTTAAAATGATCACCCATGATATGCTGTTGCGGATGAACAACCAGATATGGAAGCACATACAGCTGTGCTTTGAACATGGTGGAACTCACACAGACATTTTAGATCCATAGAAGGTAAGCTGCACATATCCTAATAATTTCGTAACTAGCGTAAAGGGATTTTCCATTCACCACACAGAATGTTACAATTATGCTGAAGCTAAAATAAAAAGGAATTGGAGTAAAGAATCAAAAAATACATGACTGATGACTCAAAAGAATCTTTGTCCTGATTTCTTATTTCTACTCCATACAATTTTAATCAGTTTTATTTTAATTATCTTGTAATACCATAACAAACATCATATTTATCTTTCCTTATTGTCACACTATTTCTTGCTGTATTTGCTCTTAGATTATTACCCTTTTGTTTTAAGTTATGTAATATACCATTTATAATTAAACTTCTTACACTGCACAATCTCACTCAAAATTACGATTTTCATACATTTTGATGATACCAGTCAATTCAGTGCATACCAGTCAATTAGACTGGATGACTATCTCTGGAATATTTTATCCAAGAGTACATAATAAAAGTGATTATAATCAGAAAATATGCTTTTTTCCATTTATTTCAATAGTTTGATATTAGAAATCTTGCCCATTGATGTTCAGCCTGCCAATTAACAATTAATTGTTGATATGAACTACTGAAACGACTTTTGCTTTCTTTCAGGAACAATTATGATCTGTCCATAGATACTCAATGATTAATCTACCTGCTTATCAGAGGCACAAAAATTTATTCACTTAAGACAATTTTTAATGATTCAAAGAGAGATTTGGTATTCAGCGAGTGTCTGCTATGGAATATCATTACCAGAATACGTGTGTTTTTTTAGTTTCTTCTTTTATAAGAATAAAAATGATTTTTTTACAATATGGACAAACATGTTGGCAATTTAATAAAGATTAATTTTGAAACTGAATATTTGTTTATTTTATTCAATTTAATTGCTTGCATTTCTTTTAATGTTTTCCTATTGATTTTTCAATGAAGGGAAACTAGTTTCTGTATATTTTCTGAACTGTAGGTCATCAGAATGTCTGCTGATTACTGATCTAGACAACAAAAAACATTTAGTGTGTTTACATATATAATATAAACACTTTTTAATTTTTATATGGCTTTCAGAGGCCTAAATATATAGTTGGCAGACAGATCAACAAATACAATTCTCACAAAAAATGAAAAGAATTGTAGCATAAGTTAAAATAAAATGAGGTCAAATAAAAATCTTGTTACAAAAATTACTTGACAAATACAACAAAATTTGTGATTAAAAGCATTGGTGGTTTATGGTTTTTGATCTGTATACTTGAAAATAAGGTATGGGTCTCGGAATTATACATCCAAATATTTTCCTTCAAAATTTTCATGATAACAAAACTTTTAAGTTGAAAATACAACTTCTTATGTTTGGTGTAAATTTACTTTGTTAAACTGCCAATGAATGAATAAAACATCTGAATTACATTTGAAGTGAATTAAATTCTAGAAATATTCAAATAAAAAAATCAACTGAAAAACAAATAAAGTTCAATAAATTCCTGTTTTACAGAAAATAAATTTATTAAAATGTAAAATATGAATGTTATAATTTAAAAAAAGGCAAAAATATTTTTTATAGGAGAAAAATACAAAAAACACTATCAAAATTAACTATCAAAACAAAATTAACTATCCAAAAAAATAACATATTACAAACTTAAAATTAAATAACTCTTCAAAATGTTCTGTCACTGTTTACACACTCCCCAACTGACCTAAGAATTCCTTGGGCGGCTCTCTGTATTATATCACGATTATTTCATATAGCTTCTGAGGTGTTGTAAATTCATATCACTAACTCTCTCTTTATTAATTTGTTTGCTATACTAAAGATAATATATGTATGTAGCAGTGAATCTAGTCGTATTAGGACCCTGGAAATAACTAGTTGTTTCCCACACTATACCCTGACCCCGTAATTTAGATAAGTATACCTGAATTCAAATAGTTTCTAAACTCTTTACAAAAATATGAAGATACACCATTGTGTTTAAAAATCATTTGCTATTTGTCTGGTAGCAGAACTTCTAAATACAGTGGTAAGTTATTTTTAAATAAATTATTATACATGTATCCTGTATGTTGTTTATAAAAGAATTAAATGGGCTACTTATTTCAGTAATAATAACTAATTAGGCAATAATAATTTCACTAATTAGGTAATAATAACATACCAAATATGAGCTTTGAAACTTGTTTTTTACAGCGCAATATAGATTTTTACAACTTCAATTCCACCATGCAACCAAAAGTAATACCATATTTTTCTTCGAAAAATCAGTAAAAATAAGAAACAGCTCTAGCTATGGCTAAACTTTTGTTCAACATAAATCTAATTCATAAGCCTTAAGAAGTAATGTAACCTTAAATTCTTGAATTTAAATAATAAAGCATCCTTAAACTGTGTGGTATGACTGAAAATGTGAATGAAGGCAAGAGTACTGCCTATTACCAACATTCTTTATGTTATAAGATATAAGAAGAAAAAACTACCTAAGGTTTGCTGATGAAATAGGCATTTTACAAGATGAACCATTATTCATTTTGTAATTCACAAGGAGACAGGATATTTTACAGATTACTTCAAAATTAAAGATACAATGGAATATGGCACAAGAATGAATATTAGAAATACTAAAAGCAATCTAGGTAGGAGACAATATGGCAATGAGTGTCTACTCAAAAAAATTTGAAACTGAACCAGTAAAACATACTTGTTAAATTCATAGGTATTATGTTAACAGAAAACTAAAACTTAATACAAAATAAAACAAGAATGGCACTAGCCAAGGAGGTATTTAAAGAAACAGGTATTATGTTGAGTGATGGAATTATACTCGAAGAACCGCCTTGTGAAGGGTTATATTTGAAATACACTTCTGTATAGATGTGAAAATGGACAATTAAAGTGGAAAAAGAAAGGCTGGAGGCAATCATTGAAGGATATGAAGGAAATTGGAGAAAAGTAAATGAGCAGAAAAAGTGAAAAATTAACAAATGAGAGTGGAAAGAGAATAGTGGTTTATTCAGAATATGAAAACAAATTGACTGACACATCATGAGAGAAGTATTGATTAAAATGGAGTATGATCAATAAAATGTGAAAAGAATGGTGGAAAAAATTAAAAATTATACATAGTAAAATGAAAATAGAGCAATTAAGATCACAATAGTGAGGATAGGTAAAGGAAAATAAAGATAAATATGGTTTAAGGAAATCTGCTTCAGAGTAGATGCCTTAAACCTTAAATTGATGATACGGTAGTTAATAAGTGTATTTTAAATATAAATAATTATTAAATATTATAATTATTAATATAAAAATAGGGAAAGGTGAAATTTCTTCCCACATTTTAAAATAAGCTATATGAAAAGACAATCTTATAAATTTAATTAATCAATCTTTTACTAATTTTCCAGTTTTCCTAACAGTTCATTGTCATACTAATGAAAGTTTTTACAATTTATTAAGATTTAGATAGCTTGATCTATAAATAGTTTGTAAATCTTTTAACAATATTTCATAAAGTATTTGAGAAATTATACAAATAGGCCAGATTTTCTAGAATAACATCATTTATTGACAAACCTTCAGCATGATCTTAGGAAAATGTTTTACTTTAATATAGAAAATAATCTAAATAATAAAATAACAGACTTACTACCTTTTTCTCTATTTGGGATCAGGGTAAAGAATTTAAATATGTTCCACATGCTCTTAAAAAATTTATGTAGTCTTTTGTCTCTTTTTAATGTTTAACTTAACATTTATTAATTTATTAATGTTCTTTATGTTATATCAGCTACTGGTTGCTATGCACTTTATTAAATTTGTTATCTAACTAAACACTATCACCTACATGGTTCAAGACTCTAATTATCATACTACAATAGTTTTATTTTTTGGTGGTGGATGTGGTATGACATAAACTAGAACAATAAGACTGTCTTACAGAAATAATGTATGAAACTTAAATTATTCAAAAGTTTATCATTTAAATTGGCTAAAACAATATATTCACTACCTATTTACAGCAGAAAAAATTCTTTCTAAAGAAGCAGGTAAAGATTTTTCTTGAATTAATTTTAACAACATAATAATATTATTAATCTATTTTAAGAGAAATTTTTTGAACTATCTATTATTAAAATAAAAGGTAGGCTTACCAGATGGATCATAAGTCACTGATGATGTAGACATATTGCTTTCTTTTCTAATTCTGGTATGAGTTTGTGGTGTCAAATCAGATACGGACTGCCAATCCAAAGAAGTCTAAAACAAAAATTTAAGATTGATAAAAACTACACTAGCTACTAGCTATACACAGTAGTTCATACTTGTTCATATTTATTGCACACATTCAAGTACAGATAGATGTGAAAGCTGAGGTTACTCCCATATAGTACAACATATTCTTTACAAGGCAGTATCTCCTAATGCAAAGTTTTTCAGTTTCCTTACAAAACTTTCACTAAATCTATTCCCAATCAGAGCTGGAATACTAAAATCATCAGTAATCCATCCATAATTATATGAAAATTACTCTTGTGAAATCTTTGCTCTAACTCAGCAGACAACTTCCTAGAATATTTACAGATGATATACTCCCCTGATTGTTGCTAACAATTCATGCTTAGAGCAACATCCAATGACAGTAATAAATAGTAAAAATGTGATTCAGAAAATGATAATAAAAATTATGATAAAACATTCTAAATGACACATTACATTATGTCATCTAATCAGTCCATAAATATGAATATATTTATTTACAGAGCTTTCAAATATAAAACTTTCAAAATAATAGCATAGTAGCACTGTCACAATTACTAGAGTCTTATCTGAATAAAAATTGAAATGTAAACTGTTTATTTTAATAGCAGAAATATAAACATAAAATTCAATAAAAAATAAAATAAAATAAAAACTGTGTTTACTTGCATAATTTACACGATTATGTAATTAACATACCCTAAATTTTAACTGATTTTAATAGGAAAAAAATAAATGAATTTTTTACTATTCTATGTTTACTAGTTTTAATGTAAATTTAAAGGTTTAAATAGGAAATAATTACTGACAAATAAAATAAAATTAGACTTGTTGGATTTTTCCAATTTATAAATGTGTAGTCATGTGACTAGCTGTATGAGTACCACATTTTAAAATACTCTTATTATTATTATTATTTCCAGTGGCAGCATTTTAAGAGCTATTACAAATTCAAATAACCAAATTATTGAATAAATATGAATTTAATTACCTCTGAGTAGTATTATTTCTAAGTACAATAACTCTACAATAGTGTTTAAAGACCACCAAGAAAATGGCAATGGATGCAGCTAGAAGAGAATAATTAGTAATGAAGATAATGTTATTGGTGGAAATCAAATAGGATGCTTCCTTAGTGCCAATAGTGACCATAAACAGACTTTACAGGATCAAAAGTTTGAAAATATCCGAAGTTAGAAAAAGAACTTGAAAAGCACATTCAAGAATCATAAAATCACTGTTATAGTGTCATTCAAAAAATGCTTGTTAGCTTCAAAAATAGTCATATCTCTAATATTTTCATATGCTTTAAATTACAAAATAGATAAGATTTATGAAATGAAGATGATAATGTTCATCTTGTAAATGAATATCACTATGAAAGACTACAGAAAGATAATATAGACAAGCAAACTAATCTTTCAGAATTACATAACACAAATTTAATTAGATAAATCTTGTGATTTACCACAAATTAGGAATGTTGACTTAATACCTGTTTTCTACATGCTACAAAATACAATACACAAGATCTTAAAAGATAAAAAAATAAAACCGTAATTTCAAAATACATTGGAAAAAATTGTTTGGCTGACGAATGAAAATAAATTTAAAGCAGGACACTGAGAATAAATCATCCAATCTCAAATACTTACCATCTTACTCGCTGAGGTTACATGATTAAAATTTTTATATGGTAAAAACACAAGTATGTTAAATGAAATAAATTTGAAATTTCAACTCATTACTAAGATAATCAGTGTACAGGACTGAATTTTTACTAAAATGGTAAATTTTAGTATCAAATCAATGTTATCAATTTAAAATCGTTTGTTTTATATTAAAATGATTAAGTATATAAATAGTTTTGAAAATCCAATTACTGTTTTATACAATGTACACATTTGTAGAATATTTGTGTAGAACTATTGGATAAAATCCTTCTAAAATTTAAACACTTGAGTTCTTAAATGGAATTTAGTTAAAAAGGTGTAAATTGGCATAATAAATGCAAAATTAGTGTTACTGCCCATAACAGTAACATCACTTTGAACAAAAATTTATCTCCTGTACTAGAGTAATTGCATTGCTGTTTATTTCCTTCAGCAAAACAACAGAAAAATTAAAAATATTCATCAATTTACCTTAAAGTACAATTGAAACCATTCATAAATAATTTAAAAATAAAATAGCACTCTTAAAACTGTGAACAGGCACTTACTACTTATTACAATGACATCCAATTTCATTACTTTAATTAAATATCAATATTCAGTAACATGCCAAATGAGACAAGTATTACTCAACACAGTTGTATCTTGATTTTCGCACTATTAATGAATAATTGGATACAGTAGAGACAAACGCAGGGACCTATAAAAAATGCCTACATGGAATACCTTCATCTACAACCATACAACTTTGTAGCACTGAAATAGCACAGCTTTATACAAAATAGTGGAACAAGTAAATGATGATGTTGAGATCTATTTTTGGATGCTTGTAACACACTGCACATTTTTACTCCATCCACCACTCCTAAACATCAATGTTAACCTTAATATAAACAGGTTAAATATAAATACAATCCCTCCTCCTTATATCTCATACACACGCGTGCACGCACATGCACACACAAAGTATGCACTGAGCTACTAACTAAAATACAAAGCAGGTCATTTGTAACTGATCAAATTACAATAAAATGATTCATTATTAATAAATGAACAACGTAAAAACTTGAAAAGAATACACTTCAAATTTTAAAACAAATTTCCAAACATTAGAAATAAATGTACAAGTTTTTCTCTCTCATCATTAAACATTAAACATGTCATTTTTAAGATAGATTTAAAATTAATTTTACAAATATATTTAATAAAAGCAAAATAACATAAAACAAAATCTTGCAACTCCTACTAGTTGCCATGGCAACCGTGTCAGAATGACTGACATTCTGACCAATACTGTGCACCAACCTAAACATTCACAATTTTCCATCATCCATCAGCTGAATAAATAATTTATTTGCATGCCGAGCCAGAATGGGGTCAATAGAAAGACCCAGGCAACAACCTGGAAAGTTGTTGAAAGACTTGAAACCTGGAAAGTGGAAAGACTTGAGGCAAATGAGCTCAGCCACCTCACTACAGCCAACTGTTCCAGTCAGGCTCCCAATTTCACCTCCTGAATGGTAAGCCAAAACAGTTCTTTAAAGAATCTATCAAGTTTTAGACTCCCGTGCTGACTCAACACCATTGTTTTAAGGTCAAGCAGCTTAATAAACAAACAGACCACACAGTTTTTTTCAGAGCCAACCTATAAAATACCTCATGTGCTACTTATGAATCCCTGCCTCAGCGACCATAATTCAACTTATTAAACAATCAGGGCCAATCATATTCAAGATTCACTTGTCTCTTTACATCTCTTGTTACTATCTGGTAAGGGTACTTAAACCGCATTAATTTACTAAGGAGGTAAAAATTGTCTACTTTTATATTTTTCAAATCTTATTACTTTATTTACTAATAGCCCACCACACTGGGTCTAATGATTAACTCATCGTAAAATCAATGTTTTTTTGAAGTCGAGGGTTCTGAGGTTCAAATCCTAGTAAACATTAGTTGCTTTTATATGGATTTGAATACTAAACAGTGGATACAAAGTGTAGTTTGGGGTTAGGATTCCATTAAACACCCATTAAACACACGTCTCAGAAATGGTTGGCCTGAGTATGCACAAGATTACATTTCATACATAACATCCTCTTTTCATTGGGCTAAGGGGAGGTGCTTATTGTTCACTACTTGAACAGATTGCAATGTACACATTAGGAAAGAAATAAAAATTTAAAAAAATTTACTTATATACTTTCATAAATAAATTAGCCTATAGTTATAATTCAGTTTACATTTATTATAAGTTATTTAAATTATTTATCTGAAATAAAAAATGTTAATGCATTAACCACTAATGTTGGTTGGAAAACAACACATATGTGTTGCTCTATTTTAGAAATTTATTGTGATGGTTATCTATATAAGAAAACCCTACATCATATTTAATTACAAAAAGACAAATTTAATACAACATCCTACAAATTTAATTAGAAAAATCTATGATACGTTAGTAGGAAATGTTTTGAAGGCTCTTTAAATATAGAGAAATTGAAATTAATATAAAACACCATACAAAGAATCATAATAAATATTTTAACATAACTACCAAAACATAAATGTTGTTTATTACAGAACAAATAAGTAATAATTATGAATCTAGGATTTTTTTATTCTATACTTTCTGAATAAAATGTACTTTGTTCATAAATAATCACTCCTTCTGAATGCATTTTGCAGCGAAATAAATGTGTAATACAGTCATTATATTTATAGTCCATTAGAGACTTTACTAAATAACTTAAAATGGAGTGATTTAAATAATAAACCTGTGTTTTCCCATATTCTTCTTAATAAATATAAAATAAAGAATAAGTTCTAATTGTCCATATATCATATAAAGAGTGGCCAAGTGTTGGAAAAACTTAACACATTCAGGATATCAAACTAAACAAACGTTTTCATGTAGAAAAATATCCTATCTTGCTTCCATTTTTCTCTGTCTGCCATTTTATGTTTATATTTTTCAATAAAAGTTTATATCTAACAAACAGAATGAGATATTTTAATAAAATTTGGTGTAAATATATTCAACAAAATCTTCTACAAAATAAGTATGTTAAAAAATTTTACCTTTGCAAATTCCAAAATGACAATCATTCAAATTTTTTAATTATTAATCGTTTTATAAACCTAAGTTAAATTTAATTATGTTTTCTTAGATAAATAAGCCTTTTATTGAGGGCAAAATGACACCTAATTTTTCAAATCAGCTGATAAACAGCTGAAATATAATATAAAATTGTAAAAAAGCAAAGTAAGTAATGCACTCAGTCAAAATTTTGTTCACAGTTTTCATGTATAATTTTTTTGATAAATTCATTTTCAAGTCAAACTGCACATTACATTCATTATTATTAATTTTTGAGGAAATCTACTGAGAAAATTTTGAATTATTTATTATTATACTGAACCTTTTTTTTTTTTAATAATAATTAAAAGTTTACCAAAATGAATAGCACACATGTAAAATAAATTTGATTCTTATTTTTTTATTAACATTAACTACATGCTGTCCTACAATACTTTGTATTATTATTATTAATAAGGATTATTTTAATCTTTATTTATACTATATAATGTTGAGAGAAAAAGGACTTTGCACAAACTAGCGACATTATTTCATGTTAACACATGCTTTGTTATATAATGACCAGCTGAAAAAAACTACTCATTAAATTATACGAGAACACTTTTCTTAAATTAGACCAGGAGAAATTTTTAAAAATAATTTTATATGAATACATCACCTCAGGCAGTAAGTAATAATATAATTATAATAAGAAACTTGGGTTGCAATAAATATACTGTAGAATATATAACTTATAACATGTTTTATTGACAACTGAATTATACAAGAATTAAATACTTAAAAAATTTGAAAAGACAAATTTTATTACTCGCATAATATCTGATTATCCCATTTACATTTTTTATTCCATTTATTTTCCACTATGTCAATTACTGTTGTAGACATTTTTTATTAGTTTGAATGTCATTAATAATATATAATGACAATACAGTAAAATCAGTCTAAAGCGGACCCTCTCTAAAACGGACAACTGTTGAAACTGATTTTTTTCTGATCTCTTACAATGTCATACTTCACTGTATACAAAATGACCTATGTAAGATGGAACATCTGCATTACGTAAACGGACTACATGAAAAGGCTGTTTTAAAAAATTGCCCCAGTGTAAAACATAAAGTTTTTATTAAACATAACTATGTACTGTATTTTGTCAACGGATATTTGCACAAGCAACATCCTGTTCTTTCTTTACCATCATTTTATATCGCACAATACCAGCAAGTATGTTACAAATTTGACCTTTAGCTGTGATTTATTACCGATGACTCACACCCGATACCAAAGTATACACTGTATGCTGATTTCCAGCGGATTAGTTAAAACTTTCTTTTCATTAGTCACAACCTTTCTGTTTTTGTGAAAACTACCCACGCTCAGTTGTTAGTCAGTACGATTCTGACCATGCATGCATAATGCATGAAGCAGAAACAGGCCTGATAATAATATTGTAACTGGTAGGCCCTACAATAGTTGAATTTTGTTTTTTGTTCTACCATTCATAAATAATTTCAGTTCTTTTTATTAAAAAAATACTGTTTCAAGTTTTGCATCTACTTGCATTAGTTTTGTATCTAGTGTCTTTATTTATTTATCTTATTTACTTTACTTCAATATGTCAAAAACTAAAATGCTATTGGTAAGTGGAAAAGTACCTGAAGCTCATGAAAAAGAAAAATTATCAGTAAAGCAACTGGTCAATAAATTTAAATCTGGTAAACACAAATTTATAACATTTTAAAACATAAAGATGAAATTATGAGTGCTTGGATGGCAAGAAGTTCTGGACTAGTAAAGAGGAAGAAAATTATGGGAAATGAAAAAATAAACAGTGCAGTATGGGAGTGCTTTTTTGCATTCAGAGCTAAGGGAATTGCAATTTCGTGACCAATCATTCAAAATGAAACTCTTGATGTAGACTCTAATCTATTAGAGTCTACAGCCGGCTATTCTAATAGCTGGCTTGAAAAATTAAATTTTGACATAACATTACTTGGAATAAAGTGTGTGGTGAAGCTTCAGAAGTAAATAAGCAAACTATTGATGATCAGAAGCAAAAAATCGCTACAGTTATTCTAGGGTATAATGTCAGACATTTTTAATAGAGATGAATCTTGGTTGTTCTTCAGGATGATTCCAATGAAAACATTGGCTGAACGTGGTGACAAATGCATTGGAGGGAAAATGCCTAAAGAAAGCTTAACAGTTTCCATCTGTAGAAACATGGCTGGGGAAACAGAGAAACCAATAACTATTGGAAAATCGCCGAAACCTCACTGTTTTAAAAATTTAAATAGGAATTTACTTCCAGTGGTTTGGAAGTCCAATAAAAAATCCTGGATGACTAGCACTATATCTGAAAATGAAAAATCAAAATAGAAATGTGCTCCTTTTTTTGGATAATGCAACTTGCTATCTGCACATAAGTCTATCTAATATAAATATAGTTTGGCTTCTGGCAGACACTAAATCAGTCACACAGCCTAATTTTTCAAATCATGTCATGATTTAAAAAATCAGGTGATGATTTTTCAATCATCACCTGATGATGATGATTGGTTTATCAGGGCATCATTTACACTTTTAAATGCTTCTACAGAAAATTTGTCCTCCAACCACTGGCATCAAAAATTGACAGCGTTTCAAACGTTTCTGAACTGATGAAGAAAGTTAACATTTTATATGCAGTATACTGGATAGCTCCTGCATGTTAAAAAAATATTCACCCTGAGATTGTAATGAAATGCTTTGCAATAGCAGGTTTTCCAGCAACTACAAATTTTGAAGAAACAGCAGTACTTTGTAGACGAGGGCAAATTAATGTTGAAATTGATAATATAATAACATTTGACAATGAACCTTCAATGGAAGAAGGAATCAGAGAAGCAACAGACTTAAATCACGACGTAATTAATGATAATGAAGACAAAGAAGAGGACGCACCAGCTGTACACATAGAAGAAGGATGTAGTATGTCTAGTGGGACCGTGAGAGATAATGGTTAAAAAATCTTTGGAGGATCTATCAACCGTAGATAATCTTAAAGAATTTGCAGCAATTAAGAACTGTCCAAAACTTATAGAAGTGATCAAAGACCTCAAAGATGTAGTCCAATAAAACTGAATATATCAGTGAAATGAAACAATCTACACTAGATATGTGGATTAAAAAAAAAAATAGGTTAGTTAAATTTTTTTTTTTTCATTCATTTTTGTCATTTTTTCATTATTTGTCAAGTTATGTTATACATTTTTGCATAGGTAGTTTTTTGGACAGGTGTTATTTTAGGGTTTAGGTCTTTTAAATTTTTTTTGATTAACTGATTATGTAATCAACAATGTTTACTAGCTCATAAAGTATTCTACTGAACTTTGAACTACTTTATAAAGTACTCTGTTGAACTTTTATAATAATGATTATTTATTAATTCATTGAACTGTAATACTCAGAAAATAACTGAATAACTTATAGATTGTTAAAAATTCATTAAATTTCTAAATTTATGTAAAGAATAAAACAATGCAAGATGAAGAATAGGGTGGCTGAATACATATTAGAAGGGAGTAGTACGTTTAGTATATGCTGTTATTCACATGTTTTTTCAAACCTGCCAAAACAGGAAAAATTCTTAGGCTAATAGTACTCCATTTTAAATAGTTTTTACTGTATAATAATTTTTATAACTTTAATGATGTAAAAAAAAAAAACAAAGAATAAATAAAATAGAATCATAATAGTGGCAATACATAAAATTAAAATAAACTATCAATAGTAAATACTGACAGACAGAACTTTTTAAGAATAACAAACTTTTTTTTAATTTTCATAGATAAACAGAAATCTACAAATCCCGTTAAAACTGTGCTATGACTCAGGATTTTAATCAGGTTATTTTCTGACTACATTTTCAATACTTTAATTACGGATCACTCCATTTGAAGTGTCCCAAAAAAACAAAAGCTGGTTGCTGGACCAATTAAAAAAAATTGAAAATTACCCACTTGTTTCCTACATGTCTCAGGACCTTAAAACAATTCCTTGTTTTAATTTTTTATTTAAGCAGTTTACCTGTGGCAGGCATTTTTGTTATGGTGCACACGCCTATTTTTGTAATTGTAAGTGTTTACCTTAAAAATCAAAATTAAAAAACTATTGGTCGTACGAGGATGAACAAAAAGCAATTTAACCATATTTTCTCAAGGTAAAAGATTAGTCCAGCGGTTTAATTACTTATCTCTCTTCTTTCTATGAGAAAATTACCAATGAAGTTGAACATGAAAAATGGTGAAATATCTCTTCTGGTATTTTTTCTCAAGAGGCAGGGATGGCATACACAGTTAGAATTATTTTTTTTATATATAGGTATATATTAATAGTTTTACCATAAATAATATTAATGGTGATATTCTTACCCCTAAATCTTCAGGAATTTTTGAAAACTAATTTTTTTTAAAATTCAAATTTTGGCTTCAAATAATTCTTATGGGGCTGGTAAAAAAAAATCACAAATTTGCACAACTTACAGTGTTTTTGTAGATGTTTATGGCAAATAAAAAAGTTTCTTGTGTATCATACTAATAAGAAAGTCATACCTCTCAAAAATCATGAAAAACCTGTTAAAAGCAATACAATTTTGACTCACTAAATAAGTGCTCTTAGGGGGTTTCTTGTCTTCTTTGCACTTTACATTTTTTTTATTTAGCCCCTATGTTGTTGAAGTTGATGTTTTCAATATTTTTAAAATAGTTGTTTTTTTAAAATTATTAATGACAGGTCATATTTTAATTATAATTTAACCAATAACCAGTAACCTAATACAATTTTGATTCAAAAATGCTTGTAACACTTACCCAAACTGAGATTTCAATGAGCAGCCTACACCTTTTTTCAAGAGTTAATTTTTATTTATATACTGGTTTATTTTTGTAAACACTATCGAAGAAAAAATAAATTGTGGCAAAATTTTAATTATTCTTAAATGAATTTTTCAAAAAATTTTCAGATACCTATCTATTTTAAATTTTAATGCCGATGGCCTTTGATGAGTGCTTCATTTTTTCAATCTTGATGGAAGTAATACACTGAAAATACTACAAGCAGCATCCAATTGTTCAACTTTGTGATGTGACGCAATGAGGCTCTCATTGCCCCACATCATATTGTGATGAGGGCTCTTGAGGTTCGCATTCATACAGTTCTTTGTTCAGCTGAGAAAAAATACTTTTGAAACAACAGTTTAAAAATTTTTCAGGAAAAAAATTTAAATTTGGGAAAATGTGTTCTTTGTCTTAAGTTTTTCTTAACTGTTTTTGTATGAGTTCTCAAAGGTTCATGACAGAACTGTCCATACAGGTGACTGACTTTTGACAAAAACATTTTTTCATGATATTTACGAACACTAGTGACATCTAAATTAACACGTAAAAAAAATAAGTTGTTGATTACATCACTAAATTCACAAATTAATAAGTTCACAATTAATGAGTTCTTTTGGCACTGTACCAAGCACTGTTTTATGAGACTCTTCTTTAACATACATTCTTATGGAACATTGTTCTTCCATTATTTTATGTGAAATTAGTTGAAATTAATGTAAAAATTTAACTGATTTTAAAATTTGCAAATATAATATTAAGTAAAACTTATTTATTTAATAAACATTCCACACAGGATGAAATTTGAGACACCCATAAAGATATGATTTGAGTCAGTGACTAATGTGAACTGACCAGTCTGTAATTGCAGAGCTAAATGATGCAACAAGCATAAATGAGCATGTTGCAACATGAATTTTCCAGACAACTGAAAATGATTTCAAGCAACTGTTACAACATGAACACTGCAGTTGAATGGTACAAACAAACCTATTTCAACTATAGTAATAAGTATAAAAATATTAAAGTGCCAAGAAGACAAGAAACCCTCTTGGAGCACTTATTTCGTGAGTCAAAATTGTATCGTTTTTAATAGATTTTTCATGATTTTTGAAAGATTATAACCTTTTTATTAGTACAAGGGTAAATCAAATAAAAACAGTATTTTTGTTCCTGAACGTCTACGGTTGGTAGGACTGGACTTATACTTCTGGTATGCTTGGGTGGGGTCATTAGGAGTGAGGAGTTGAAACGTTTGGTGGTCTGTCAAAGGCTTACATCAAGGTTTATGAAAGAAAATTATGCATTTTTGAGTTGGATCATCACCTGCGACAATCCACTGATTTTTTGCATGAGCAACACACAATCAAGGCAGCTTACTACTGTGAACTGCTGAACGAGGTAAGGACTGCATATCATTGCAAAAGACGAGACCTACCGATTCAAGAGGTCATCCTGCTCCAAGACAACGCCAAGCCCCATACTGCAACTCTAACAGTCTCAAAACTAGAATAAATGCACTGGACTCAACTTGATCATCCCCCCTCCAGCTCAGATCTATCGCCCTGTGATTTTCATTTGTTTGGACCACTTAAAGAAGCTCTAGAAGAGCAATGATTTGAAGATGATGAGGACATAGAGGGATTCGTGCGCAATTGGCTCCTGACGCAACCAGCTTCATTCTATGATATTGGGACCTTACTTCTTACTGGGAAAAATGTATTTCTAAAGCAGGAAACTATGTAGAAAAATAAATTATATTTGTCTTCTATTTTTCAATAAATAATTTAAAAAAAAATAAAATCCCGTTTATATTTTATTTACCCTCGTACAATACACAAGAAACTTTTATATTTGCCATAAACATCTATAAAAACACTGCAAGTTGTGCAAATTTGAAATTTTTATCACCAGCTCCATTACCTGAAGCCAAAATTTGAATTTAAAAAATAAATTTTTTTCAAAAATTCATAAAAATTTATTCATTTATTTTGGTGATAAAAATATATCACCATTAATATTATTTATGGTAAAACTACTAACACATACCTACATATAGAAAAATAATTCAAACTGTGTATGCCATCCCTGCCTCTTGAAAAAAATTACCAAAAGTGAAATTTCACAGTTCTTTTTGTTCAACTTTAATGATAATTTTCTCATAGAAAGAAGAGAGATAAGTTAAATAAACCACTGAACTTACCTTACGATTAAATTGCTTTTTGTTTCATCCTTCCAGGACCAATAGTTTTTTAGTTATGATTTTTTCCGTAAACCCTTACAATCACAAAAATAGGTGTGTGCACCGTAACAAAAAGGCTACCACAACTACAGGTTAAATAAAAAATAAAAAAAAAATAGTTTTTAAGGTCCTGAGACATGTAGGAAACAAGGGGATAAATTTTAATTTCTTTTGAACTACTACTGGGTCACTTCAAATGGATTGACCCTTACCGATTAATTATAGAAGATCAATAATTATTTTTAGGTCTTCAAAGAATACAAATAGGACTAACGAGGCAGTCATTAATATATCACAAAACATTCAAAAAGAACTAGTTACATTAGCTTTTGCTGTTTGGTACCTCTCAACCAAGTTAAAATTAAGCCTCCACCTCCATCAACCATTTGATTTAATATTAAGCAAGGAAATAAAATAAACAAGAAGTACAAAACCGAAATGAAAAATGTTTGATAAAGAGACTTACATGAAAAAAATAAAAATATGATTACTGTAATTGTACATGTAGCAGGCAGAAAAATAAAGCTTTGATGAAATTAATGACAGGAAAAACAGTCATTAAAAAAGAAAAGAAGAAATAGCAAACAGGACTATATAAGGAAATATAAAAGAGAAAAAAATTTGTGGTGATATTATAGGAGACCATATTCTTAAATTAGGTGATCAACTCCAGAATTAACAAAAATAAGACACCATAGATAGATTATACACTGTAAGAAAAATCTTGAATTTGGAGAAGCTCAGCTGAAAAAAAAACCACAATTATGAAACTGATTTTAGAAAAAAATGTTAATTTTTACCATAACAAAGAAAGAAGGAGCAGAAAAGTGTAAAAATATCACACCATCAGTTTAACATCTCAAACGACAAAAATATTCACTATGATAGTTTACATGTGAATAAAAAGTATGGTGGAAAATGCACTTTGAAGAAAAGTAGTTTGGTTTGAGAAAGAGCATAAGTAAAAACGAACCACTGTGGCACACTGACTAATCTTAGAAAGCAAAAGGCTTAAGAAAAATAAAACCTGGTACGGCATTTATAGATCTTAGAGAAGTATCTTAATAATGTAAAACAAAATAAAATTGTATAAAAAATAGAACTGAAATAAAGGAAAGTAACAGTTACAGTGCATCATATGAATATATTGACTGTATAAGCCAGCCAATTGCTGGAATACATATTTATTCCACTCTTTTACATAATATTCTTATTTTTCTTCAGTAACCATGAAATATGTGTATGATATTTTTAATAATAAATGAAAATAAATAAAAACCTTTACAGAAAAATGAATTAATTTTTTTTTTTCAGAAATTTTATCAAACAAATAAATATTTTTTTCTGATTAGTAATAAATAATAAATTGAACAGATAATGTTAAGAATTGGCAGATATGCTACTCCATGGATAAAAAATGAACTGCTCCAGCATTTTCTTGGTTGCACCAAGGGAAACTATAGTAAAATCTTGGAACAGCAGCATCACAAAATTCAAAATTAATTATAAAATTAAAAATAGATGTAATCTTAGTTCAGATTAATTATTTAAAATATAATAAATGCATTAATCAATGTTAAGATAACACATGAAAATACTAAATTAAAAAAATAGCTACAAAGTAAATCGCAATTCAGAAGGCATTAATGAAAATTATTTCAGCTCACATTTAAACATATTGACTGGAGTTACAAAAAATTCAGTTTTTTTTTTTTTAGAAATTCATTCTTATAGATAGGTTCTTATAGATGAAAATCTTTCAATTGTATTTTAAATACGTTGATTGGAAGATTTTTTTTAAATGCAGTAATTTATTAAAAATGACAACTGAAGCAAGGTCCTTTCTCATAAGTCAGAATATTATATTTAGTTACACAACAATAATTCAGATTTATAGTTTGACAGAGGTGGACAGTTTTTTTTTTTTAAGAATAAGTGACTAATCTTTTTCCCAAAGATTAAATATTCATAAACATGAATACATGGATAAGTTAACATTTTTAGTTTTCTAAATAACTACATGATTCACACTCACAGGTGCCAAACAACGATCCGGCAGCACATATTTGTATTTTGAAAACTCATTCTGACACTTTCTGGGTAGTCCAAGAGATGATATACTCCAGAAGCATGATACAAAAAAGCAAAATAAATATTTAATAATGTTGACATGCTTAGAGTTCTATTAAAAATATAAGCAAAATAGGGTTTGGTTTTATAACAAATCTATTCCATAATCCCAAGAGAATTTGTTATCTAATTAAACACCCAAAAACTATACGCAACAGAAATACTACTGTTATCATTAATGAGAAATCTCTCCTGATTAGCAATGTTATCTACCTGAGAAGCACAACACAATGATTTTATCATACATATAACTCCATATTAAAATATAATTTTCAAATCTTTTTAAATAATTATCCTCAGATATAGATATAGGGCGCCATCTGTGGAGAGAGCAACAATCAACGGTCCAAGATTTTGAGGCAGGTAATTAATAAACAATAAGAAAAGCAAAGGACCAAGGGCACTTTCTGTTTAACTTGAATGTTAGCATTCTTGATCCAGTAGTGAGGACCTATGTTGTATGTATAAGTATAAGTATATGTATAAGTAAATTGTTATCAAAAAATGAAATTTCAACTTTTTTCTTATGGGTAGTAACAACCTATTCTGCATCATTTTTTCCAAATACCCCAGAAAATAAGACAACAATGAAATTTGCCTAGAATTTTGCAAATTAAGTCTCAAAAAAGATTTAGGAAGAAATAAAAACATTTATAAATATGAATAACAATAACAAACTTTTCTTAAGGTAGCTAAAAAATACTCTGTGTTTTAAAAGGTTTGTTAATACAATTTTTAACCAAACCAGATTACACAACTGTTTTCTTATGATTCAATGCAATACTTTCAGCTTACAAGAAATGACTTTTATTATGCTCCTCTTGGTATTTTTAACAAATTACCAAATAATTTAAAAAACATTTTGACCAATTTATTTAAAATAAATTTTTTTTTTTCTTTTAACCAAACAATATTACCGTCAATGAATTTTTAAATAATAGTAATAATAAATCTTTTAAAAAAAAGGCCTTGAATTTTCTGCATCCTGTTCGATGTGTCATAATGTGCTCAAATATTATTTCCAATAGCATCTAAACTGTGAATTATTTTGCAATTGTTTTTTTGTATTTAATATCTTCAAGAAATTTACCGTCATTTCATGTGTTCATATCTTAAATATAATTAATACTTTTAATCACTTCATTATAATTTATTTTTGTTTAATCTTATAATTAACTAAACTCGTTCCTGATCTACATAATGTATTATTCAGTCAGAGTAAAAAAGTATTTATTTATTGGAAACTATTTAAGACCTGAACCGTTAATAGATGAAATGACAGAAAACTTTATTACATGTGTAGTCTGTGATAGTGACAGTGAAAGATAACTGCTAATCACAAAAAGCAGATGAAGTAAGACAGATTAAAAGCAGACTGACAAGCAAAGGTAGCTTTCATGCAGAAGTCTGCTATAAAAAAATATTAAGTTAAAAATTGCCTGTAGATGAAAAATGCCCAGAGTGAAGAATAGCAATACCATAGAGTTCATACTTGTATAAATTGTAGAATTTTATGGCAGTGAAACAGTAACAGAAAAAGCAAAAATTAGATGAACAGAGGCCTTTGAAATATTATGTTATACTAGTAACTGAAAGTTGGTAGGTCTACAAGGTATAAAATGAAAAACATTTAAAACAAACAAGAAAGGAAAAAAATATGCAGCACAATCATTTCAAGAGACAAATTAGGTCAACTGATCATGCATTAAGACCTCCAGGTTTAGCTCATCCCATAATAGATAAACGTATAGAGAGCAGCAGAGGAACAGCACCAAATTTGTAATGTAACTGATGACTCCAATAAAAGTCATAAATCAAGGAATTATTAGAAGGCAACAGAAAATATAGAAATGTAATTTTAATAAAAATACTAGTTTATGGAGTTTTGAATAAATAATTTTTAACAATTATTTCTGTAACTGAAGTACACAACCATTAGAAGAAGAATGAAAATTTTGATAAATAATTAGGGAACAGTACACAAAATGATTAATACCTCATTGTATTAATTTTTCATAAATTTTACAAATTTCAGCAATTTAGTAATAAATTAGCAGATATTTAAGCAGAATTAAAAGTTAATTTAAAAATTTAATTTTAAGTAAAAAGAGAATTAATTAAACAAGTTCATTTCTAATTCAACTTAAAATTAAATCTATTATGTTCATAACCCACATATTACAAAAGTTGTACCTAATGCATTTTGACCATGTGCTAATTTTATGTAACATCCATTTATAACTTGTTTTATCCTGTTATGTAGTAATAGTTCTTAAATAAAACCTACAAAAAAAATATTTCACAGATTTTAATTATATTTCCTGCACAACTGTTGTATTCACTCAGCTTGTAATGTTCCCTGAAAATAGGGACAACTATAGATAAATGGTTTTATTGATTTTTTTTGTACATGGAATGTTATTATCTAAAAATTAAATTAACACATGACAACTGTGCTATTTAAAAAAATAATGTAGTATTTCAAATAGAGGGGAGTAATAATAATGTTTTTTTTTAGTGGTCATAATAGGTATACAGTACCTACTATGATATATTCTTGGTGATGTCAGTATTATCAACTGGTAAACTGAACAACCAAATCTTACTTCCTGACAATTTCTGGATTCTCATGTTTAAATACCAAACCTATTTCTATCAATAAAAGCCATATGACAACAGGTAGAATTTTTTATAAATGAAAAGTTATTTAAAGATACATTTAAAAATATTTTTAAAAATCTATTCATCTTTAAAGTTTTAACTTTTGAAGTAAAGATTTAAAACTATTACTAACATCTTAGTCACCTTTCTTAATCTGGTGGTGATTTGTAAAACAAGGGATTTTTTTTAATGTGTTTTAAAGCTTGTTGTTTTGTTTTTATTCAAAATATGAGAATGTTTCCACAAATCATTGTTTCCACAAAGGCAGGTTACCCAACTATTGAAAAAAATAAAAATAATGCATAAAAACAGCATAAAGGAACTGTTAATGAGTCTGAGCTTAGGAAAGAATGCATTTTTTTTAACTCTTATTTTAAAAATAATTTTCTTCAATTATCATGGAAAAATACTTTAATATCAGAATAACATACATAAGGTACATACACAACATACATAAGGTTTCATACATAACACCATAATATGTAGCCTGACAGCATAACAACACACTACACACAAAGTAATGTTGATGAAAACAGGAAAATGGTTTCAAATTATCAATATTTTTAAAAATCCACTTAATTGAAAATGTTCACCTTTTATTTAAGTCACTTAAGAAAAAATGTTTTATAATATTGGACAACATTTTCACATTTTCCTAATACTTTTGTCAAATTAACTTTTCATAAGTGCTAATTTTGTAAGTGCACACAAATGTTCATAAATTTAATTTATACTAAAACTTCTTACATTCACCATACCAAATCAAAAAATAAATTTACAATATTATTTACCTACATTTAATCCATATTTATTATACTAATCTACTACATTTTGAAATAGTTTAAATCTTATTTTTAAGTAAGAAATATATATATTTAATCTACTTTTAAAGTAGCTTATAGTATATGTTTTATACATAAGTTGCTTTATGAATTTAACTTTAATTAAAAACTATATAAATAACTATTTTAAACAAATATGTGTAATATTAATATTCTTTTACAGTAAAAACCTAGTAATTCTAAAAAATACATATGCATATGTATCCATACACACATGTGCATGCACACATTTTTGTAAAATGTATCCGGGTTGTATTAGTTAAATGTTAATACTATATAACCACACAAATTACACAACTAGAACTCACATTCACAAATCTGTTTATAGATTTCAGTGTTACTCCATTTTAACCATTTAAACTCGGAATTTCAAAAAATCATTTCTTAGTGCGGACTACCGTAAGAGAAAGTGTATACAAATTTTCATCAATTTATCTTCAGTAGTTTTTGTTGCGCCCAACAAAAAAATAACATATTATGTCATAACATGTTATGTCATTCATAACATGTTGATTATGAATGACTCACAACATGTTATGATATATATATATATTTTTAATACTTTAATTTATAGTCATATCAACGATTAAAGTCATTAACTACTTATTAGTGTAATGTAACTGTACCGGTAGATGTGTAGTTTTGAAAAACTCAGGTTTCAACAAAAAATATCTGAATCGTAATACATCTCTAAAATCCTTGAAAATAAGGGTAAAAAATAACATTAAACAGTAAAAAATAAAACAGTTAATAAAAAATGAATAAATAAACCAAAGCATAATTAATTTGGATAATAAAACTAATACATCCTAAAAATATAAGGAAATATGTATAACTGTACATTACCAACAATTCCACAACATTGTAAAATTTACTGAAATGCAAATACTAATGATTTGTGATAAGGAAATTACTAATTGCCTGATAACAATAAAAAACAGATAACTAAAGGATAACAAGTCCAGACATAACTTTATAAATTTAAATTATTAGTTTAAAAACATAGATAAAATATATTACATGCACTAATTTACTTTTTCTTATTAGTATTAAACATACACAAATACAATTTTTCAGAAACACACCTCCAGTTATTCAGAAAATGGATGTGATTTTTAAAATTTTAGCAAGCATAAACATTTTTTTGTAGAACAGATTATATAAATAATATCAGAAACTATGCAACAAATAAGGTGATGAATAAAATAATGCATGCATAAAATTTATATGTATAAATACAGAAATTTGTTGACAATAATGCAAGCATAAAAAAAAAGAAACAATAAATTATTAAAACTGGCAGCACGCTAATGAAATTTTCCCAGCTAATTTAATTATAAAAATACAGTATACTATTAATGTAGTACAAGTTTAAATATATATTGCATACAATAATATTGAATTATTATTCTAGATTACTGTATTGATTGTAACATATATATATTTTATATTTATATATATTCTATAAGTAAATACTTTGTGATCTACATAGATTAGTTTATTTTATATTATATATTTTGTAATATATTAAATTACATATATTTATTTATGTTATAATATATTTAACTAGCAGATCCCGCAATGCTTCACTATAGATTAAATGAACAAAATTGAAAGTTTGATAAAACATTAAAAAAATGAACATTACAGAACTTCACAAAATTAACCTTTCACTTTATCCTTTTCTCCCTTCTTCTCTTTTTCTCTTTCCCCTATTTCCCTTTTTCCTATTTCTCTTTTCTGAAATTTCTCTTTTTCTTTTTTTCCTGAGAATAAATCAGTAAAGTAGTTCTTTAGTCTATAGTGGACACACATACAACCATTGCCTTTTATATATATATATATATATATAGAAGAAAGTCTGTTTGTATATCTGTTTGTTTGTATCGAAAATATCTCGACAATGGCGCCACCTAGCGGGTATAGTTTTTGCAAAAATTGTTCTTTTCATGTAACTAATGTATATTCTGAATTTGAACCAAATCTGTCCATAAATACAATTTTTCTAAATATCTCAACCCCAGCACCATCTAGCGGATCCATTTTTCACAAAAATATTTCTTTTCATATTATATATTCTGAAAATGAGCCAAATCGGATCATAAATGCAGTTTTTCCAAATATCTCAACCCCAGTGCCATCTAGTGGGTCCATTTTTTGCCGAGGTATTTCTTTCCATGTAACACATATTCTGAATATGAGCCAAATCAGACCATAAATACAATTTTTTCAAAATATCTCGACCCCCAGCACCACCTAGCAGGACCAAAATAATTCGGAAACCTTTGCGGGTGTGCAAACAATTCACCAAAGTTTCATTGCAATCACATGAATCGTATAGGAACGCATACAGGACAAAGAAACATTCACATATGTATTATATATATATATATATAAATATCTATTTATCTATATGTATTATATATATATATATATATATATATAAATATCTATTTATCTAAATCCTATATATATATATATATATATATATATATATATATAAGATTAGGAATTAATGTAGTAAGTCAACTACCACTGTAGTTAGTTTTTAAATGGCACCATTGAAACGCTGTATTGAAATATGAGAATAAATAAAATTATAAATATAGTCTAACAAAACTTAAATTACGCTTGCTTCGTTCACTAGTCAAGGTTAGCAAGCAAAGTGAGCATAGGTTAAGTTTGGTTAGATTATAATTTTATTTTATTTTCTTATTTCAATATAGCGTTTCAGTGACACCATCTAAAAACTAACTAACTACAGCGGTAGATCACCATACTACCATACTACATTAATACCTTTAATTATATATATATATATATATATATATATATATATATACACATGAGGGTCATTCACATATAAATCAGAATTTGTTAACAGAGCTTTACTGATATAAGATAAAATTAAAGAAAAATTAACATATTTTTCTACACAGTTCCTTCAACAGAAATCATTTTCTCCATTAGATAGGTAACTTCATGATCCCCTCATCAAAAAACAAGATGGCTGGCTGCCCCAACAATTAATGTGCACAATGCTCAACTGTGTCTTTCAATCTTCAAATCTTTCCTCTCCTAAAGCTTCTTTAAGCAAACCAAACACATGGAAATCACACGGTGACAAATCTAGACTGTATGGGGGTGTTCAACAGATGTCCAATGAATTTTATTGAGTTTTCCTCGAGTCTGAGCTGCTGTATGTAACTGTCATGGAGAAGGAGTTTATTGCAAATCGGTTGCTGCTGTTGTTTGTTGCGATAAGCAGCCCTGACGTTATCCAACGACTGGCATTAGTATGCTTCATTTACAGTCCTTCATTCGTGCAGAAAATCAATCAGCAGCACACCTTTTGGGTCCCAAAATACAGTTGTCAGAACCTTTTCAGCTGAGAAGTATTTCTTGGCTCTAATTGATGCTCTTGCCTCACTTTTTCTTCACTCCATACTTGTTCTCTTGTTTTCCAGGGTGTAGTGGTGGACTCACACTTGGTCACAGATCACAATACGGTCCAAAAACACCTCTCCTTCTTCCTCAAAGTGATTCAAAAGCTATTGACAGATGTCTTACTGGACATTTCCCTGTGCCTCACTGAGATGTGGAACCCAGCACTCAACAATTATGCTCACCTCTGATACAATGTCAACGATGGTTATGCAGCAGTCACTTTCCACAAGGTCACAAACAGCCTGAATGTTGTAATCATTGATGCTGGTCTGCTGATGACATTTGTAACTATCATTCTCCACTGCATCACAAACACTTCAAAATTTTTTGGTCTAATCAAACAACTGAGTTTTTCACAGAGCAGCTTCTCTGAATTGTGCCTGTACTAGAGTCAAAATTTCATAAGATTTGTCACTGTCATTAGTAAGAAATTGAATTATAATTCATTTCACAATGAACAATGGTATCTCCTGTCATATATCTGCTAATGATGTGGGAAGGTGACCTATG
The DNA here is from genome assembly GCF_047948215.1 of Lycorma delicatula. Taxonomy (NCBI): domain Eukaryota; kingdom Metazoa; phylum Arthropoda; class Insecta; order Hemiptera; family Fulgoridae; genus Lycorma; species Lycorma delicatula. The sequence goes on along the minus strand of NC_134456.1, from coordinate 111,054,244 downwards.
GGCGTGCTGGTCAGTTGCTCCTCTTCACACATACCCAACTAACTACCTGCAGCACCCACCTGCTTTTCGTCAGTCCATGCAGCAAAATTCCAGTTTATATTTGAATGACCCTCATATATATATATATATATATATATATATATACTATACGTAAATGTTTTTTAATGATCTATATATTAATTTATAAGGGTTATTTTTTTTCAAGGTCCAATTGGTCACGAAATTAAAACCACAGTGAAAATAAAAAATTTTTTATTTGTAACAAGTACTTACATAGTTATGCTATATCTCTACACAGTCGCCACTCCAATTTAGACATTTGTCATAGCGTGGTACCAACTTTCCAATACCCTTGTCATAGAATGGAGCCGCCTGTGTTTTCAGCCATGTTTTTACGGTGGTCTGCAGCTCGATGTCTGTGCCAAAATGTTGTTCTCCTAGCCAGCGTTTAATGTGAGCAAAGAGGTGAAAATCGGATGGAGCCAAGTCCGGGCTGTATGGTGGGTAATCAAACACTTCCCAATGAAAACGCTGCTAGAGCTTCTTTGTTACAGCTGCAGTGTGCGGCCGAGTATTGTCATGGAGAAAGACAATGCCTGATGACAACATTCCTCTCCGCTTATTCTGAATTGTCCTTCGTAGACGCTGAAGAGTCATGCAGTATGAGGCTGCAGTAATGGTCGTGCCACGTTCCATGAAATCCACCAAGAGAACTCCATTCCGGACCCAGAACACAGTAGCCATACACTTTCTGTTGGAGAAGGTTCGCTTGAACTTCTTTGGTTTACTGGGAGAATGAGAATGCATCCACTGTTTGGATTGTTCTTTTGTTTCTTCAGTTTCGAAATGGACCCATGTCTCGTCCCCTGTGACAATTTTGTTCAAAAAATCTTCTCCTTCATTGTGGTAGCGCTGGAGAAACGTTAGGGAGGTGTCCATTCTCATTGTTTTGTGATGGTCGGACAGCATCTTGGGAACCCACCGGGTTGGTCTAGTGGTGAACGCGTCTTCCCAAATCAGCTGATTTGGAAGTTGAGAGTTCCAGCATTCGAGTCCTAGTAAAGCCAGATATTTTTACACGGATTTGAATACTAGATCATGGATACTGGTGTTCTTTGGTGGTTGGGTTTCAATTAACCACACATCTCAGAAATGGTCAAACTGAGAATGTACAAGACTACACTCATTACATATCATCCTCATTCATCCTCTGAAAAATTATCTTAACGGTAGTTACCGGAGGCTAAACAGGAAAAGAGAGAGCATCTTGGGAACCAATCACACACACAGTTTGCGGTACTGAAGTCTCTCACTCACAATGGTGTAGAGAACTGACCTTGAAATTTCAGGAAACGAATCACTCAATACAAAAATTGTGAACCAACGATTTTCTCGAATTGCCTCATCCACTCGCTCAACGAGTAATTGGTTAACACTCGCTTCCTTCCCTGACCGCCTGCATCATGAACATCTGCACATCCTGCTTTAAAGTTCCTGCACCATTGTCGCACTTTGCTGTCACTCATTGAAGTTTCGCCACACACATTACTTATTCGTCGATGAATTTCAGCTGCATTACACCCCTCAGCCTGAAGAAATCGAATTATCGCACACACTTCACACTTGGCGGGAGATGCCATTGTTGTAGACATGTTTACGTGCTAGCTGCATGTTCAGAACTAAACGAAGTGAAGCGGCATGATTGAAGGCCATTCTAGAGACGCTGCGCAACACATATGCGCAAAGGTTCATCCATTTTTTGCACGGGTTTTTATTTCGCGACTGATCGGACCTTGAAAAAAATAACCCTCGTATATTAAAAAGTATGCCCTCATAATCATACCACTTGCAACATGTGTAATATTCTGCACAGAATAAAACAAAACATAACCAACAAATCTTTAGAAAATTGTACACAATCAGAATTAATTAATGATTTGCCACCAGAGTACCAAATTTTTTAACTTCATATACTGATATCATAAAAATGTATGGGCAGTATATAACTGAATACACTGTGGAGGTGGCAAACAGTAGCATATACTCATTTCTGTGCCACTAACATATGCTGCAAACTATCAATTTTTCACAAATAAAAACATTAAATTAATACAACTCACATAAAACACTTAAAACCTGATAATATAATGTAAAGAAATTAATATCAAGTGGCAGTAGAAATATCAAAGTAGAGAAAGGAATGGAAAAGAAAGTAATACTTTACATGTTTTTTAATTAAATATGTTTGTAGTATAAAAACATATGTTTTAGTCACTGTTAGAGGAATGTATTTTATAGTATAACCTATTCTGAAAGTACATACAAGAGTAAGAGTTTAAAATACAGAATGAGCATAATGTTTCCTTGATTATACATATTTGATAAAAGAAAACTACAAGGAATACAAACATATTTATTTTTACCATAACTTAAGCTAATTTTTAAAATTTTATGTCAATGTTTATTGTGGTTACAATTGAATAAGTTGCTAAAATCAAAATGATATCAGTGAAGGAGAAAGCCTGGCTATCATGGACAGATTATCATGGAACAAAATCACTCGCCTAAGTGCAGTGGAAATTCAGAAATGATAATAAATTTTGCAGGAATTCAAGGATGACTTCCACCAAATGGATGTTAAAACTATGTGTGGAATTCAAAGTTTCTAGAGACTGACCATGTTAGTAACCTTAACAGAAGTGGCAGACATTGTGCAAGTGATGAAACTGTTAATCAACAAACCCAACAAACTTTGTGTTTCTAAAAGTTTAGTAATTAAGATTTTAAACAGTTAAAATTGTATGCATATAAAGTGTGAACTGTGCAAGCCTTTCACCCGAATGACAATCATCAATGAGCTTCTTCTGCTATAGACATTCTGTGTTGAATTCAAGGCAACAATTGTCTTAAGTGTAAATATTTTAGATGAGGCAGCATTTCTGCTCAGGTATTGTTAATAGCCTCAATGTCCATATGTAGGTCCTGAGAACCTGCATGTTGTTTTATAAAATCTACAGTCCTAAAGTGAATGTTTGGTGTGTTCTAAAGCATAAGAAGATTATTGGACTTTTTTTGTTAATAAGCCCAACATTTTCCGCAAATATAAACCTAGACATGCTGGAATAAACATATTAAATCTCAGTTAGAAGATATTCAGCGATGGATAATTTTCCAACAAGGTGCTGGATATTGGGGTTTAGATATTCATTGATATTAGATGTAAAATTTCAAAAAAGAGGTAGATTGGGAGAGATTGTCCAACGTCCTGGCCATCACAATCACACAATCATCAGATTCCACTCTCCTTTAAGTTCTTTTTATGGGAAGTGTGGTTGTAAGGACAAAGTTTATTCAACACCACTTCCAGATATTCCAAATTTCACGACAAGAATAACAGAACCTTTTGCAACAATAATCAAAGTCATGCTGGAGAGCATGAATTGAGAGAAACTGACTCTCTGTGGAACAAAACGAGCTCATGTTGAAGTATATTAATGGATTGCAAAAATGCTTCTTAAGTCGAAACACATTTTGAAAAAGAATTTTATATCCCATGCAGTTTTCTCGTAATAAATTACTGTAATAAGGGAAAGCTCATTCTGTACATTTACCCCTTACCGTTAGAATTTTGGTTGCAATAAATCATACAGAACAACACAAACTTTATTCAATTCATTATAATTTTATTATTGTTACAGTTTGTAACAGCAATTAGACTGCTATTGTGTGGTAAATTTATCAGTAGCTTTAGAAAACCATCTTTAAGTCATAACAATCACGGTACTGGGTAATACAACTTGGTTTAATGTTGTATTTCATGTGATATAACAACAAAATTTTATTTTTTTTACAAAACAATAATTTTTTAAAACAATGTTTTTTTTTTCTTAACATAATGATAGCGTAAAATTATGTCATATAAAAATTAATACTCATATAAATATATAGTACATAATTATACAATTTTAAAAATATTGTTTTTAGTTTTACAACTACAATTGTAAAATTAAATAATGAAAAATTTTATGCAGCTGAAAAAGAAAATATTATTTTTCATAGTAATAGTGAAAGAGGCAGTGAACAAAATTTATAGGCAAACCACACTAATGATTCTGCTAATTCATGGAGTAAAGTAAAATTTTTAAGATCTGATTATCATTATGTCATAATAAAATTAATTAAAATAAATATATAATTAGAAACCACAAATAATTAACTACAACTAAACATATCTCATTTTTAAAGAATTAATACTTTATTTCATCAGATGCATTTATTAATTTGGTTTATTTATTAAAACTGAAAAATTTTAAGTAGAATAAAAATTAAAAACTTTAAGTAATATAAGTGTGGGAAAAATTAAATAAATAATTCTACATAGCTTCTCAAAACAAACTTTTTTGAGAATCAGTTTTGTAAATTTTCAGGTAACTAACTATATTAAAAACTGCATTTTCAGTTGTTATTCACAAAGCAGTTGCAAACTTAACAATTGCAAAGTTCAATAATTAGACTGAACATTTCTCTCTAACAATGGCTGTAAAGAATAGGAACTGAAAGGATTATACATAAATACTATTTTCTTCTTTATGAAGAAGAAAAAACTAAGTCATTTTGGAATTAGGATACATTGTAAAGACTTCATTTATAACTGTTATTTAGAATTTTATTTAAATAAGTCCAGTATCACTTTGTATAAAATGAAGTGCTTTCAATTTTATTTAATCAAAACATAATTTGACGACCAATTGTTACAGAGATAATAGTAATTAAAAAATTGAAATAGATATTTAGAAACTTTGGAAAAGGCAAGACTTCATAATTTAAAACAGAATAATATATTAAAACATGTTCAACAAATTTCAATGAAATATTTCAATTTGTTCATAAATACAGACTTCTTAATAAATGTTGTGCATGGAAATAGAAAAGTATACAAGAATAGCAAATAAGTAAAGAATACGCTGTACTGAAATTCAAAATTAATTCTTTTACTAATAATTACCTTGCTCATCAAATAAAGATTACAAATATATATTAGAAATATTGATATTAATAAAATCCCACTAGAGATATTAATAAAATCCCACTATTTCATACTGGTTTGTTTTACAGGGAATTTCACTTTAATTTTAATGCCACATATTATTTTACTTTTGTTATGAGAATTATATGATAAAAATAAATAATATTTTTTGCATTATACAAAACTTCTGAAAAATTTGTATCCAAATTTCAAATTAATTTTGGAAGTTAATAAAAAAAATTAAACTTCAGTATTCCTGCAGTAATCTATGTATCTATTTTTGTATTTAAATTGCTTCTTTTTAATACAATGCAACCTGAACAAAACTTCATAAAGGAAAAGTTGATCTCTGTCAAGATCAATGTCTATTTATACTGTACTTAAATGGATTTTAACTAACAATCTGTTTACGCTGTTTGCGTAAAGTCGTTTTATTCCAATGAATTCAAAGCTAGGGTTGGGTCATGTTGTTATGACAGGCATGGCATATTCACTTCACTAATAGTGAAGTGAATAAAAACCAGTATTTACTTTTACTTGCAATTATACAAGTGTTTATTTGTAGTTCTGTGAATAAACAACGGTAAACCAAATACTTGACAAGTATTCTCTTTACTTGTAAAATAGGGAAGTGAATAACCTTTACTTATCAAGTGTTTACTTGTAACTACACCCAATTACTGATTCCGGTCAGACTTTACTTAAAACGAGTGAATAAAATCCTAAGTTCGGAAGAGTATTCAAGTATTTACTGGTAGAATTTCAAGGTAGCTATTTAGTAACCTTATCCAACTTTCATTTAATTTTTTATACTTGGTATGGCTGCCTTTGTCAACATTCGTCAACCAAAAATTTACAAAGAAAGGCGAGTATTGAGTCCAAGAAGATATGAAGAACTAATTCGTTTTATAAAAGAATCAGTTGAATTTTTGACGAACGCTTTTTTGGAAGAAAGTAATGAAAAGCGAGGCGGTGCTCTGTCATCGCAACAGAAGATGGAAGTATTTTTGCGGTACTTATCAGACCCTGGATTTCAAAACGGTGTCAGTGAAGACTTCGGGATTCACTGTTCTACAGTATGTAAAACTTTCGATTACGTTCTGAATAAAATAAACGAAAAGACATCTGAGTGGATTCACTTTCCACAGAATGCTCATGAGTTAAATGAAGCCAAGAGAAAATGTTGTTCTCGCTTTAAAATGCCGAGCGTAATAGGTGCTGTGGATTGCACGCACTTAGAAATAAATAAACCAGCACGCTACGGAGACTGTTACGTAACTGTAAGAAGTATCCCAGCATCAACGTTCAGGTAACATGTGATTCCACTGAAAAAATCACTAGCGTTGATGCTTCTTGGCCGGGTAGCACCCATGACAGTCGCATTTGGAAACGGAGCAGTGTTTGCCAAACCATGGCTAAATTTAATGGTACGGTATGCCTTTTGGGAGACAGTGGGTACAGAATTGCCCCATGGTTAATAACACCTTTTAAACCAGCAGGAAACAGGCAGGAAGAAGTGTTCAATAAACAACATTCTAAAGAAAGAGTTGTTATTGAATGCATTTTAGGTCAACTTAAGAAACGGTTCCCGATATTGGCGAATCTTGTTCGTGTAAAATTGGGGAAAATTCCGAAAGTATTTGTGGCTTGTTCTGTTTTACACAATGTTGCGAAACATTTAAATGACGAATATTGTGAGTTAAAAGCAAATATCAATTATGAAAGAGAAGAGGATGAAAATGAAGAACCAGCAGAACTTGAAGAGGATGGAATTCGTCTCAGAGGGCAAGCAAGAAGAAATGAAATCATGGCTTTGTTGTTGGAAAATTGATTTCGAATAAACTCCTTATCATTTTACCATTTTTTAATATTTATCATTTATTATTAACTTTAATAAAATTTATTATTATTATTATTATAAATTTGTTACCCTTTTCCTTACCTCATTTTGTAGATAAAAAAATGTAATAAGTATAAATAACAGGAGAAAAATAAATAAAGAGAAAAATCAGTACAAGAGAAAAAACAAAATTAATCATTTATACTGGATGTTTCTATTTTATACTGGTGTGTGTGTGTGTGTGCATGTGTTCACGCGAATGAATGAGCATGTGTTAGCACACATACGCACGCAGCCCCCACAAGTATAAATGAATTTTTAATTTTTTTTTTTTGGAAGTGATAGGTTTTTATTTTATTTTATTAAGGCTTACAAATACAAAATTAAATACATACTTTTTTTTTTACAGAAATACAAAATAAGGATTACTTCAACAATATGTATTGGCTGAGATCAAAATCTCTGTTCTCTTCATTAACTTCGCACCGTTCTTTTGAAGATGATTGCAGCTGACGTAATTTTATTTCCTCTCTTCATCTGCATTCTTGCAAGTTTCAGCTGCTCATTGAGAACGAGTCGTTGAAGATCAGTGGTTGATAGATCGGCTGTTTCATCAGTGTTCCAATGTTGTCTCTTTTTTTACGCTTTTCAGGCTGTCCTGATTTTGAATGATTTTTGTCTGATAACTTGTTAGCAATTTCGTTAGTAGGCTGAATTGGTGTATCTTCTTGAATCCTATTTTCAATTCCTACATTGGTTGCTCCCGGTATCTGATGCAATACAGGATTTTCATGAATTTCAAGTAACTCAAGGAGGTTTTATTCCCATTTTAGTAATTTCACTGCTCTATTCCCACTTTTATTTTTGTCAGTTTTCTTTTTAAGATCTGTTTTCAAGTTATTTAATTTTTTTTTTAGTTTTTCTACTGTAATTGACTTCCCCGCACTTTTCTGATATTCCTTCTGAATAGTGTTCCATGCTTTTTCTTTGGCAGCAATTCTTTTAGAACTCATAGACCAGTCTAAAACAACGGTGTTGTCTTTAAGAATATTTACCAAATAAATTCTGCTACTTTCTGACGCAGATGGTTCTACTGGTTCTTGTACTTCGAAATTAGTCTCTTCACTAGACATGATGATGTTTGCTAAAAGACTAGCATGCAAACAGTGCTGGATTGATTAACCTTTTCAGATCATAGCCATTGAACTAGCTATGTACGGTGTCAGTTTTAAAACGCTGTTACGAAATCATTTTATATGGCATCTAAGTCGCTTATTTTGTTTATACGATGTAAAATGTTTTATTTAGACTAGAAAGAATATGACCATTTTTTTCTCAGAAATGTATAGCTTATCTTACTAGCAACAACATATCGATGTATTAAAACACATAATAAATTATGATATACGGCACACAAAAAAAAGAAGGAATTTGTGGTCATAAATACATCACTTTACTTGAGGTCTATAAATATCTTTTCTGACAAATGATATCGGTAAACATGTAACACATAACGATTCGTAATGAATAACAGTTTACAGTAAAAATGGTTTTTTGTCAATATGAATAGCCTTTTGAGTGGTGGGAATTTTTATAAAACGTAGTTTTCTGAATCTACGTTCACTTATACTAACATATGTTATTAATCTGTGATTTATGACACGGGTTTTTCATCATATTTTGCCCAATTTTCAACCGATTTGCTTGAAAGTATTATTTTTTAAATCAGCAAACTATGCTTCATAACAGAAAGAAAAAAAAAATTTTGCTAATAAAAAGCGCGGTAGAAATGCGCAAAATAATTCTGCAATTAAATTATCGTAATTTTTGAGGCAATCAGATACCAACATATTTTCGCGGATACCAATCAACCGCGGATCATTGTGATGGGAAAAGATTAAAACAAAAGAAACGTTTGATGTATTGACAAACGTGTCTGAACATGATGATGTACAGGATATGAATCATATAAGTGTTTACTTGATAAGTAAAGAGAATACTGGATAAGTAAAAGCAAAATGGAAAAACTACTGGCAAATACTTGGACAACTACAAATGTTACAAGTGTTTACTTTACTTGACCAGTATTTACTTTAAAGTAAAAAGTATAGTTTATTCACTTCACTATATGTTTCGTTTTGGGCTTGTCTTATGTGTATCTGTTTGTTTATATTTCTTCGGTTTATTCGAGACCTGGCGTCAGCCAGACAGGCGATTTCTGTCATCTTTAGTGACCATGTGTTTTCATTTCTCGCAAATTTATTGCTGCTCTCATTTGCTTCATTCCCATACTAACACTTAGCCACTACTCTTGTTGTTAACACACACACACACACACACACTCTTCTGTCCATTGCTTTGTTCGCTTCCCCTACTTCTCACCACGCCAGTTTTTTCATTCTAGTCCTGACTTTCACGCTGTGCGGATCCTGGTCCTCCCGCCTTGGAGGATCAGGCTTCGACGTTCTCTTTCGCTCGTTTAATGTTAATACTTTCTTCGTCTTCATACTTTTATAAACGTTGCGGTATTTCTCCGTCAAAATATTCTCTAGTTCTACTCGTCAGTTTTTCGTGATTTCACAGTTTTCTATGTTCGTCCAGGCTCGTTTCCTTGTTAAGTTATTCTTCAAATTCACTTTATTACGTCTCTGTGGAAAGTGCTTCAATTACTACAAACTGCCAATTATATCGACGCCGAATCTTCCCTAGATGCTGCTTACTTTTTCATCGATGCAGAATCTCTCCAAACTCGTTGCTACATTTTTGAGATGCCACGTCCTGCTCAATCTCTAACCACGTTCTCACCTCCGTATTCCTGATACACCACTGCGGACTACGCCCAGGATTACTGTATGTATTCATTCATCTTCATTCACGAGTTCGTCTCTTGCTAATATTTGTGTGCTACAGGCAAGTTCAATTTTCATTATTTATTACGTTAAACAGTTATTTTATCATTAAAACTTGTGGAACATTCAGTTCATCGTATCTTATGCATTTTCAATTTCAAGTTTAGTTTAAAAACCATTTATTCACTTAAGTACAGTCACGACAGGTGATTTATATAAGATTGTGTCATCGTTCAGCTGCAACTTATTTTTACGTGCTTAATTAATTTCAATTTGTTGTTATTGTAATTAACTATCATTTAAATTCTTGTAACTTGTTAATCGCCGAGATTAATTCTTTTCTATTCATGAACTGTATTTATAATACTTTTCTTAAATACACCTAAAGCAAATTTCTCCTGATGTGCTGTTATGTTTTAGGACTTTGTAATTTATATTGTTCAAGAAAGCTTACTAGTAAAGGAACTCTATTTTTATGTTTATTAATTTCAATTGGATTATTGTAATTAACTCCTTTTGTACTATAATATTATTGTGGCCTTTTCCTACGTTAAACTAGAATTACATTTTTATATTATTTAATGCTAAGTTTGTTGTTCATAAATCAGGAAAGGCCAGTGCCAATTAAGATTTATTGTAATTTAATTTTTTAAGTTAATGGCATTTGTTCGTTGCTAATTTTTCAATATTACAGCATTTGTCAGCAATGCAATAGTTTTCCTGACATACTATGTTCATTGATGTTTTGTTTTTTTAAATATATAATTTGTAAATCTCATGTAATATTATTATTACTGATATACTGATTTCAGCTGATATCCTTATGTATCATTAAGTTATGTTAGTTTCATAATTTCTTTTTAGTTTTTAAGGTTATGATTTTAACATAAGTTCAGTTGTTTTTCTTTCTCATTAAAGTCCAATTTTTTTTGGCAAATACGAGCTGTGTCTTTTGTTAACTTTACCCAACACAATCAGTTATTGACTGACAAACAATTCATTTGTATTTGTATATTTCAGATTTTAGGAAAGTCATGGACATATTGCATTTTAACTTTCATTTAAAAGTTATTCTGGCATGACTAAAATATTATTTGAACAAATGTCAATTTTTTTTGTACTATTATCAATATTAATCTATCTTTATGTGGAATGTTTAAAATTAATGATATAGTCAGATTTTTTTTATACAACAAACTCATATTTGTACAAAAAAATCATCATGTGTTTCATTATACAGCCTATTGAAGAAATATGCCTGTCCCAAATTTTGACCAAGAAATATAGTCACCTATATTTGACCATGTTCATATGATACCATGTTCATGGTATATTTATACCATGTTCATTTGAAAAAATCATCCAGGTGAATACTTCAACATGCTTTTTAATTTTTATAATTTTGTGCATTCATATGCATGAATATTAACCAATACATGTCATAATAACTATGACTGCATTTCCTTCTATTTTCCAGATTAGTCTGAAGCAACATTAAAAATTGTCCAGTATTTACTATAAGTGAAATGAAGCATTTATTCAATATTTATGTATTTACAGATGCAAGACAGCTTTTTCATATAATTTATAGTAAAGTCTATGCAGTACTATAAATATAATCAATACTCCAAAAACAGAAAAATTTTAATCTTTATTCACATGTAACTAAGTATTTTCTAAAACATTAGACCAGTACAAGTAAATAATTTTTTATTCACTTCACCCATTGAATTAAATAAAAAATGTTAGCCTGTAAATGGAACAGTTGCATCACACATAAATTTAAAGTTTATTATACAATGGTTACTGTATAATATATAATACATTTATATACGTAAGATATATTATACACACACACATATATAATATATTGCAATAGTACAATGCATAATATATAATGTATGTATGTATGTATATATATATATATATATCATGCTTCCTACTTACATATACCTCAGAAGTTCAAGTTTTGAAAAAAGTAACAGTTAAATATAATACATAAAACTACATGCCAA